>NW_019229144.1:0-3603 GCF_002742605.1 Olea europaea var. sylvestris
ATTGAAGAAATATTTAACATATAAAAAGATTTAAATCCAAGAAATGAAATCCACATTTCATAGAAGACGAAAATATGTTTAACAAGGTATAAAACAAATTGCATATGTTCCACTCATCATACGTCAATACAGCATCATTTCAAAATTGATTACAAACAAAAAATAGTTATCTCGATATTGTACTGAATATTCCTAAACTATTATATTTTTTGTTCATATTTTATGCAAAAAAATTAAAATTAAAAAAATAATAATTAATACGATATTGGGGAATATGATGAAAACTATGGTGAAGGTAACGTTTATATCTCTATATTTCGAATTTTGCATTCTTCAATTTACCTAATAGGGAACTTCTAAAATGTTAGCATCGGATTTATCATTGACTATAAATTATTAACAAAATAATTATATTCAAACACTGTACCAAAATGAAAAGAAAATTTAACTCTTGCAGAGGCTATAAATTGCATTATTGGCCCTTGTACGAGATACACTAACGTTATATTAATCAAATTAAACTCATATAAAGAATGTGTAATTATTTGTGCAATGTGGTGAGTAAGTTCATATGTTGAAACGTGTTTAAGAGGACACGGCATCTTTGGAAAAATTGGGAAATTGGACAAACTATCTTATTTTCATGAAAATGATCATGAGCTAAATTAATACGTAAATTAAGTATAATAATATATACAACAACAAAAATATAAATACTTAAAAAAAATCTCTGAAAATTTTGATAAATCAAGAGAGATAATAGCTGCAAAATTAGGAGGATGATAGTTGCAAAATTATACTGATAAATAATATCATTATTGAGATTGATATACAAGAAAGTCTAGATTTTAGAGAAGGGAATTATGAAAATGAATTGTAATGAAATTTGGTTCCCAAAGAAAGCTTATTTATAGATTGGAATCCGTAAAAGACAAATGAAATTCAAAAATGGCCCATGTGTTCTACATTTATGCTGGGCTCTCGTAGCTCAACCCTAAGTCGACGAGTGGCAGACATGCATAGTTTGTTACTCAGCTCTAGCCTATAGCTCGCTTAGGGCTCAAGTCGAGCCATTCGACTCTCTATTGGGGTGAACCACATCAGCAACCAACTCGCCCCACTTCTCAATCGCTTTTTTAAATACCTTTATTTTTGCAGATAATGTAAAGCGAACATCATCCACGGAGACTGATCATTAGTGGTGGCAATCGAGCCGAGTAACTCGTTGACTTGACCGCTCAGCACGTAAAAAGGCGGCTTGGGCTCGTGTTTGGACGAGCTCGTGATATACAATGACCAAAATGGTCTTTCTTTCTTTCTTTCTTTCTTTTTGTTAGTGACCGTTTTGGTCATTGTCAGTGACCGTTTGCAATGGTCACTGAAGTTTGAAAAGTGGTCATTTTGGCCATTTTAAATTGTTTTCCCTTCTTTTTTTTACTCTATTAATGCCCCCAAACAATTTTTAAAATTTTTCACACAACATTCCGATAACAATCTCACTCTCTTTCACGTTCTACACAATATACTATATTCATTTCTAATTTTCTACGTTCAATTTCATTTTTTCAATATTAATTACCAATTTACTTTACCATGCTATAAAGATACTTAATTACTTACTATACACTATACATATTCTATACATTTCATCACAAGTTCCCAATTCACAAATGGCTTATTCGATGGTGTTGGAGGTGAATCACCTATGACATTGCAAAGTTAATTTCGGAATGAATTTGCCAGTCTCAACAAAGTCCCAATTTCCAAAATTTTCCAAATTTGGATGCTCATAGAAGTAGTAATCCAATTGATTTGAATGACGTCGATGTTCTCGAAGCGGAACATGAATTAGATATTCTCGATATAAGAGGGAAGTGAACCAGGGAAAGGCCAAAATGATGGGATTACTTTAAATTGATTCCAACAAGTCTTGCAGTCGATAGAGTTGTACAGTCTAAAGCAGTATGTAAATACTGTTAACAATGATTGGCATGGCAGAAGGACAATAGTACCACCCACCTGAACCGTCACTACAAAGCATGTACCACCAAACATAGGATTCTTGCTGCCGATCAAATGCAACTGTAATTTGGTAGTCCAACTGTCGATTCTACTTCTATGACACTTTGCATATTGATGTATTCGAAGGTAAAAGCTCAAACGAGGATGGTAAAGTTCATTGCTGGTCCTAAGTTGCCTCTAGCAACAGTGGACAACCAACATTTCATCTCCTATGTGAAAAAATATCTTCAATCGAAGTACATTAGGATAAGTAGAAACACTCTTCGTTCCAATACAATATAATATTTCCTTCATACAAAAAAAAATTAATTACCGATTTGCAAAAATATAGGGGTGCTATATCTTTAACTTCGGATATATGGGAAGGGATTAATAAAATAGGTTATATAGCTACAACTGCACATGATATAGACCCATTTTGGTGTATGTATAAAAAAATTATTGCTTTTAAAATTATTGAGTTCCCTCACAAGACTAACAATATATATAACGCTATTATGAATATTATTAGAAAATATCATTGCAAGAGTAAAATACGTTCTTTTACGTTTGACAACACTAATGTTAATAAGACAATTATCGATAAATTGTGTAGGGTTCTTGAGGAGTCTGTTTTTACTCACAAGTTTTACCTGATTTTAACTTGATTATTTACTAGATCTTATGAGTATAGAATATTTTTTATGTGTTTTTTAGTATTGTTTTAAAGGTTAGGTTAGGTAGTGTAAAAAGGATGATAAAGTGAGCTAGGAAGCCAAAATCAATGAATTTATATCAGCAAGTCAATGCCCAAGCTCCAAGTACCAAGCGTCCAGGCACTACAATTCGCTAGAAGAAGTAGATTTTGACAGAGATGCATCGCCCAAGAGCTACATTCATAGTACCTAGGCACTGCACTGCAATTCATCTTGGTGCGTAGGTGTTGTGCCACCTGATTTAGAGTTGCACCATTTTGATCCTTGAAAAACCCTAATTTTGAGAAACGCGTGAACAGGATTATAAATACAAGGAAGGAGGACTTCAAAAGGAAATTTCCACATAGGCACAATATACAACGTGAGATTTCGAGAGAGAATTAAAAATAAGGAAATTTCGAAATCAAGATTGAAGGCAAGAAGAAAACTTAGTACAAGATTCGTTCTCTTTTCTAAATCTCAATTCAAGACTCGGTGCTATGCTCAATGCAAATCTTTAATTTTTCTTCAATTATCATGAATAGCTAAATTTAATATTAGGGCAAATAATGTTATCATTTGAGACCCTTTATTTCTTTTATTTTACATGTGTTGATTTTGCTATGTGATTAATGCGTTGAATTAGTAGATCACTAATTTGATGATTTTGTGCTTTTTTTTACAAATCGAGACGTGAGTTTGAGATTTAGACCATATAATAAAATTCGATAAATGAGTATAACGTGTAGAGATACCTATACTGATTACTGAGGTCATGAATGAATTCTTAGAACCAATATTTCCTTTAAATAAAATTGATTAGTGTAGAGATATGAGATTGAGTTAGTTAAATAGACTCAATAAGAATTCGAGAGAGTAAATTGAATACAATAGAATAATTCAATTG
>NW_019229145.1:0-3603 GCF_002742605.1 Olea europaea var. sylvestris
TCATGAAATTAAAAATCACTTTTCGTTGGCCGATTCCAATCGAATGAGACTAGCAATTCGCCAAAAATGAACAAACCCGACGTTATCATGAAATCCAGATCCACTTTTCATTGGCTCGATTCCAATCGACTTAGACTAGCAATTTGCCAAAAATGAACAACCCCGAAGTTATCATGAAATCAAGCGAAACTTTTCATTGGCTCGATTCCAATCGAATTATAATTGCAATTCGCCAAAAATGAACAAACCCGAAGTTATCAAGAAATCAAGAACCACTTTTCATTGGCTCGATTCCAATCGATTTAGACTAGCAATTTGTGGAAAAGAACGAACCCGAAGTTGTCATGAAATCAAAAACCACTTTTCCTTGGCTCGATTCCAATCGAATGAGACTAGCATTTCGCCATAAATGAACAAACCCGAAGTTATCATGAAATCTAGATCCACTGTTCATCTTTTCATTGGCTCGATTCCAATCGAATTAGACTAGCAATTTGCCAAAATTGAACAAACTCGAAGTTATAATGAAATCAAGCGTAACTTTTCATTGGCTCGATTCCACTCGAATTATAATAGCAATTGGCCAAAAACGAACAAACCCGAAGTTATCTTGATATCAAACGTAACTATTTATTTGCTCAATTCCAATCGAATTATAATAGCAATTGGCCAAAAATGAACAAAGTTACAATGATATCAAGAGAAACTTTTCATTGGCTTGACTCCAATTGAATTAGACTAGCAATTCGCCAAAAATGAAATGACCCGAAGTTATCTAGAATTCAAAAACCACTTTTCATTGGCTCGATTCCACTCGAATTAGAATAACAATTGGCCAAAAACGAACAAACCCGAAGTTATCTTGATATCAAACGTAACTATTTATTTGCTCAATTCCAATCGAATTATAATAGCAATTGGCCAAAAATGAACAAAGTTACAATGATATCAAGAGAAACTTTTCATTGGCTTGACTCCAATTGAATTAGACTAGCAATTCGTCAAAAGTCGACATGCCCAAAGTTATCATAAAATCAAAAACTACTCTCATTGCCTCGACTCCAATCGAATTAGACTAGCAATTCGTAGAAAAGAACAAACTCGAAGTTATCATGAAATCAAAAACCAATTTTCATTGGCTCGATTCCAATCGCATGAGACTAGCAATTCGCCAAAAATGAACAAACCCGAAGTTATCATAAAATCAAGTGAAACTTTTCATTGGCTCGATTCCAATCGAATTATAATTGCAAATCGCAAAATATGAACAAACCCGAAGTTATCAAGAAATCAAGAACCGCTTTTCATTGGCTCGATTCCAATCGATTTAGACTAGCAATTTGTGGAAAAGAACGAACCCGAAGTTATCATGAAATAAAAAACCACTTTTCATTGGTTCGATTCCAATGGAATGAGACTAGCAATTAGCCAAAAATGAACAAATCCGAAGTCATCATGAAATCTAGGTCCACTTTTCATTGGCTCGATTCCAATCGAATTAGACTAGCAATTTGCCAAAAATGAACAAACTCGAAGTTATCATGAAATCAAGCGAAACTTTTCATTGGCTCGATTCCAATCGAAATATAATTGCAATTTGCCAAAAATGAACAAACCCGAAGTTGTCAAGAAATCAAGAACCACTTTTCATTGGCTCGATTCCATTCGATTTAGACTAGCAATTTGTGGAAAAGAATGAACCCGAAGTTATCATGAAATCAAAAACCACTTTTCCTTGGCTCGATTCCAATCGAATGAGACTAGCATTTCGCAAAAAATGAACAAACCCGAAGTTATCGTGAAATCTAGATCCACTTTTCATTGGTTCGATTCCAATCGAATTAGACTAGTAATTTGCCAAAATCGAACAAACTTGAAGTTATCATGAAATGAAGCGCAACTTTTCATTGGCTCGATTCTAGTCAAATTATAATAGCAACTGGCCAAAAACGAACAAACCCGAAGTTATCATCATATCAGGAGCAACTTTTCGTTGGCTTGATTCTAATCGAATTAGACTAACAATTCGCCAAAAACCAACAAACCCGAAGTTGTCATAACATTGAAAACCACATTTCATTGGCTCGACTCCAATCGAATTAGACTAGCAATTCCCCAAAAACGAGCAAACTCGAAGTTATCATGATTCAAATGTAACTACTCATTTGCTCGATTCCAATCGAATTACACTAGCAATTGGCCAGAAATGAACAAAGTTACCATGATATCAAGAGAAACTTTTCAATGGCTCGATTCCAATCGAATTAGACTAGCAATTCGTCAAAAGTCGACATACCCAAAGTTATCATAAAATCAAAAACCACTTCTCATTGCCTCGACTCCAATCGAATTAGACTGGCAATTCGTAGAAAAGAAAAAACCCGAAGTTATCATGAAATTAAAAATCACTTTTCGTTGGCCGATTCCAATCGAATGAGACTAGCAATTCGCCAAAAATGAACAAACCCGACGTCATCTTGAAATCCAGATCCACTTTTCATTGGCTCGATTCCAATCGAATTAGACTACCAATTTGCCAAAAATGAACAACCCCGAAGTTATCATGAAATCAAGCGAAACTTTTCATTGGCTCGATTCCAATCGAATTATAATTGCAATTCGCCAAAAATGAACAAACCCGAAGTTATCAAGAAATCAAGAACCACTTTTCATTGGCTCGATTCCAATCGATTTAGATTAGCAATTTGTGGAAAAGAACAAACCCGAAGTTGTCATGAAATCAAAAACCACTTTTCCTTGGCTCGATTCCAATCGAATGAGACTAGCATTTCGCCATAAATGAACAAACCCGAAGTTATCATGAAATCTAGATCCACTGTTCATCTTTTCATTGGCTCGATTCCAATCGAATTAGACTAGCAATTTGCCAAAATCGAACAAACTCGAAGTTATCATGAAATCAAGCGTAACTTTTCATTGGCTCGATTCCACTCGAATTATAATAGCAATTGGCAAAAAACGAACAAACCCGAAGTTATCATCATATCAGGAGCAACTTTTCGTTGGCTTGATTCCAATCGAATTAGACTAGCAATTCGCCAAAAACCAACAAACCCGAAGTTGTCGTAACATTGAAAACCACATTTCATTGGCTCGGCTCCAATCGAATTAGACTAGCAATTCCCCAAAAACGAACAAACCCGAAGTTATCTTGATATCAAACGTAACTATTTATTTGCTCAATTCCAATCGAATTATAATAGCAATTGGCCAAAAATGAACAAAGTTACAATGATATCAAGAGAAACTTTTCATTGGCTTGACTCCAATTGAATTAGACTAGCAATTCGTCAAAAGTCGACATGCCCAAAGTTATCATAAAATCAAAAACTACTCTCATTGCCTCGACTCCAATTGAATTAGACTATCAATTCGTAGAAAAGAACAAACTCGAAGTTATCATGAAATTAAAAACCACTTTTCATTGGCTCGATTCCAATCGAATGAGACTAACAATTCGCCAAAAACGAACAAACCCGAAGTTATCATGAAATCAAGCGAAACTTTTCATTGGCTCGATTCCAATCGAATTATAATTGCAATTCGCAAAATATGAACAAACCCGAAGTTATCAAGAAATCA
>NW_019229146.1:0-3602 GCF_002742605.1 Olea europaea var. sylvestris
CCTGTTGACCAGACGGTCCAGCGCTCGGTAAACCGTCGAGATTGCCGAAAAACCTCATTTTTGGCGATCTCCACTCCATTTTTCCCTCCAAAACAATATTTTTTATCCAAATTTCACATTTACACAAGAATTTCTCAACACATATATATAAAAGCATGCTTTTTTCAAAAATTAAAATGAAAACATGCTTTTTCTTGGTATCAAAATCTTACATTCTTCAAAGAGAAATGGCCAACTGGGTCTCCTGTTTTTCCTTTTTTGTCGTGCCTGGATCGACAGTATTATAGTAATTTTCCACTTTCCTTACTGTCTTCTCTCTCTTCTTGAAATGGTAAGGGTAAATTTTGGTCTCTTGGTTTTTGTTGGTTTTCAAGATTTTAAACATTTTTGCTTTTTTATTTTTTTTAAATAATTGTTCAAAGACCTCTTTGGAAAAATGGCCGGGTCAACCGGCCAATGGCCACTATTTCCTCCGGTGTAGGAAAGGTTTGGGGAGTTTTATAGTTAGGCGATACACTAAATGGCCCCCCAAATTTGGATCTTATTCCAATTTAGTTCTTTATCATTAATTTGTTGAAAAATAACCACTCAAGTGTATTTTATTTTAGAATAATGCTATTTGCAATCGCTCGTCATAACAGTCACCCTACATGATATACAAGTGGCGATTAATAATTTATTGCATAAGGTAATAAAAAAATTACCACATTAATGTGTCCAATCACTAATCGTCACATGAACGACTACAGCAGTGAGCGATTGCAAATAGCATTACTCTTTATTTTAAGTTGTTCATTTTATCTCGCAATTCTTGTTTACAGAAATCTTACTCAAATGGTATGTGTTGTTTAACATTGAACACTATCCCCGTCACCAATATCTATTATAAATTATAAATTAGTGATTAAAGAGAATGTCCCCATTAATCAAATCATATTTCGGGAGATGATGTTTGGTTTGTAAGAATGATTGTCCCTCTTGATATGAGTTCTACTGTAATTTTTCTATCAAGAATTCAATGCTGAGACTTGGTTAAGACCAAAAAAATCATTTAAGAAGTTGTAGGCTACAATATTGTTAGAGTCGAATTCTCTCTGCTGAGGAGAAATGATTGATTGATTGAGTGGAAGCCGTGTCAAGTACTTGTAGAACAACGGCAGAGAAACTCTGCAATGGCGAAGAAGTAACCAGTAAACTCTGCTCAATTAAAGGCTGGACAAAAATCTCTATTGGCCTATAAAAAATAGTGACTTCCCCAAAACTCTCAATACGCTTTACATCTAAAGCTCAAATTCAGGTACACAAACCAATACACACACGTCTGTGCGCGCACGAATATAAAATGCTAATGAATGATGGAATAAGTTTTAAAACATTTTGCACTGCATTGTTTGGTTCACTCTTACAGAATGGTACAGGTTGAAGAACCATGAATTCTAAGAAGGGAAGAAATGGAATGGAAACATTGAAAATTTTGTGGATTGCCAATTGGCTCTCGGGAGTCAATTTCTAGATACCATAAATTTCGGGCTAGTTTCTTGGAATTAAAGCTTCCATGTTTAACTTACAATTAAGTTAGTGATCAATTAGGCATGTATCTTTAAAGATGATAAAATGACTTCTAACCCAAAATAATACAGATTACCACATGATTTTGAAAGATTTTAGCATTCTTGGAGCACTATATAGGCATTACCATCATAGGAAGCTCCACAATATTTTGCTTCTTTACCATAGAATAAATCAACCGAACTAGATAAATGATCTCTTTGAAGTCTTAAAATAAATCTCACACATGTTTTTCCAGTAAAATCTTAATGAAAGATAGAAGATGAGGACCTGTTACTTCACGAACATATGAAAAGTAAAGATAGTGAATGCATTTCAAGGGTTGAAAGTGACGAGGTGAAATATGTTTATGAGAGGCTTCTAGGTAATTCTTACTGGGCACTGGTTTGTTTATGTACGAATATATGTGTACATATGACAATAAGATTTTGTGCACAGACACAAATGTGCCTATAAAGCGTTCCTACGATGTTATTCTATGTCGTAACATTAAATTTTTCTCTTTTACGTCTCTTGCAAGAAACGGTTACGGGGCAAAAGCACTGGAAGTCTTAAGCCAAGTTGAAGGTAGGTATGTCTTTACATGTTACATTTTGAATCACTGCATAATTTGTAAGAAATGGAATTGGAAACAGTGAACCTATGAGAGCGCGTTAGGCACTTTCCTCACAAAAAGTAGATAAAAACTCTTGAGATAAAAAGCCAACGAAAACTTACAAAGTGGAAGAATTTACAATCGGAATGAGTAGAAATTGAACCAAAATATAGCTTGTTTAAAGGAATATCTGTCTGGTGATCCCACTAAGGATGATTTAAAAACCATGGTCTAAGCATACATAGATGAGATCAGGGCACAACCAAAAAATGATGTTAGAATAGACTGAAATTTAATATTTTTTAAATGAACTCATGCCATAGGAGATCGAGTTCAAGAGGCTAAACTCGTGAAATTCATGACAAAGAATGTGGGACACTCAATGAAATAAAAGAAATTTAGATCCCATCCTAAAATGTCCCACTAGATCTTTGTATCTTTTCTTATCAATTAAAATATAAATGCTTAACTTAAGAAATATAAGCTGACAACATGATAAAAATAAGAAAATGATACATATCCACCAATAAAAACAAAGAAACTACCTAATTTATATTATTTTAAAGAATTTTGACAATCGATCGTTGCAAGCAACTAAAAGCTTTGGCCTAAACACAATAAAAAAATACTTTCATGTGTTAGTGTTCTCAAAATTATATTTGGTGTGTGCTAAGAAAATTCTATTAAGAATTCCAAGGTTCCTAAGAAATTAGATTGGACAACGTGTGGTTGAAAAGAAAGAATTTTTTTTGCTTTATACGTAATATTAATTTTTTTATAGAACATTATGTGGTTGAAAATAAGAGAAAAAATTATAGTGTGAAATAATGGGAGCCAAATGGGAGCTTAGTTTACGTCCATATTTGGCTCAGCTTCAAGAATATACCTATAAGCAGATTAATCTATAAATAAATAAATTTTACAAAATATTCTTTTTCTTGACAAGATCAGAATTTGAGCAAGTTATTTATTTTAATCGTAACATCTATTTCATAGTCAAAATAAGTAAATTTTTTCTTATAAGTACAAATATGTAAATTGTGAAATCATGTAAAAACAAAAAATTGATTACGTATAAGCTTAGCAAAACATGTAGTGCCTCTTACTACTAAATAAGTTGTTTATGTTTTGCTCTGATCAATACCAATTATTTATTATAAATATAATCATAAGTAAATTTAGTCAAACATGCATTAAATAAAATACATGATTTAACAATATGCTATTCACATTACATGTCAATAAAAGACTATTTTATAGTTGTAGAGTCGTTAACAAAACTTGGATAACTGAACATTGGGTTTGGGTTGGTTCTGGGTTCGATCATAAGAGGAGTTGGATTAAGTGGAAATTACGCCCACACATACTTTTTAACTTTTCAATTCAAAAATCTTGTTTAAAAGTTTTTTTATTCAAAATTCAAGTATTTATTCAAATT
>NW_019229147.1:0-3602 GCF_002742605.1 Olea europaea var. sylvestris
AATTGCTAGTCCAATTCGATTGGAATCGGGTAAGCGAAAAGTGGTTTTTGATTTCATGATAACTTCGGGTTTGATCAATTTCGACGAATTGCCAGCTAATTCGATTGGAATCGAGCCAATGAAAAGTGATTTTTGATTTAATGATAACTTCGGGTTTGTTCATTTTTGGCTAATTGCTAGTCTTATTCGATTAGAATCGAGCCAATGAAATGAGGCTTTCGATTTCATGATAACTTCGGGTTTGATCGTTTCCGAAAAATTACTTGTCAAATTCGGTTGGAATCGAGCCAATGAAAAGTGGTTTTCGATTTCATGATAACTTCAACTTTGATCATTTTCGGCAAATTGCTAGTCCAATTCGATTAGAATCGAGCCAATGAAAAGGGGTTTTTGATTTCATGATAACTTCGGGTTTGTTCATTTTTGGAGAAATGCTAGTCTAATTCGATTGGAATCTAGCCTATGAAAAGTTGTTTTTGATTAGTGATAACTTCGGGTCTGTTCCTTTTGGCGAATTGCTAGTCTAATTCGATTGGAATCGAGCCAATGAAAAGTGGTTTTGGATTTCATGAAAACTTCGAGTTTGATCATTTTCAGTGAGTTGCTAGTCTAATTCGATTGGAATTAGGTCAGTGAAAAGTGCTTTTTGATTTCATGATAACTTCGGGTTTGATCATTTTTGGCGAATTGCCGGCTAATTCGATTGGAATCGAGCCAATGAAAAGTGGTTTTTGATTTCATGATAACTTCGGGTTTGCTCATTTTTGGAGAAATGCTAGTCTAATTCGATTGGAATCGAGCCATTGAAAAGTGGTTTTTGAATTAGTGATAACTTCTTGTTTGTTCTTTTTGGCGAATTGCTAGTCTAATTCGATTGGAATTGAACCAATAAAAAGTAGTTTTTGCTTTCATGAAAACTTCGGGTTTGATCGTTTTCGGTGAATTTCTAGTCTAATTCGATTGGAATTGAGCTATGGAAGAGTGGTTTTTGATTTCATGATAACTTCGGGTTTGTTCGTTTTTGGAGAAATGCTAGTCTAATTCGATTGGAATAGAACTAATGAAAAGTGGTTTTTGATTTCATGATAACTTCAGTTTGCTCATTTTTTGTGAAATGCTTGTCTAATTCGATTGGAATCGAGCCAATAAAAAATGGTTTTTGATTTTAAGACAACTTTGGGTTTGATCATTTTCGATTTGAATCGAGGCAATAAAAAGTGGTTTTTGATTTCATGATGACTTCGGGTTTGTTCGTTTTTGAAGAAATGCTATTCTTATTTGATTGGAATCGAACAAATGAAAAGTGGTTTTTGATTTCATGATAACTTCGGGTTTGCTCTTTTTTGCGAAATGCTTGTCTAATTCGATTGGAATCGAGCCAATGAAAAGTAGTTTTTGATTTCATGATAACTTTGGGTTTCTTTATTTTTGGCGTATCGCTAGTCTAATTCTATTGGAATCGAGCCAATGAAAAGAGGTTTTTGATTTCATGATAACTTCGGGTATGATCGTTTTCAGTGAATTGCTAGTCCAATTCGATTGGAATTGAGCTAATGAAAAGTGGTTTTTGATTTCATGATAACTCCGGGTTTGTTCGTTTACGGCGAATTGCTTGTCTTATTCGATTAGAATCGAGCCAATGAAATGTGGCTTTCGATTCCATGATAACTTCGGGCTTGATCATTTTCAAAAAATTACTTGTCAAATTCGATTGGAATCGAGCCAATGAAAAGTTGTTTTCGATTTCATGATAACTTTGGGTTTTATAGTTTTCGACTTGTTGCTTGTCCAATTCGATTGGAATCGAGCCAATGAAAAGTGATTTTTGATTTCATGAAAAGTTTGAGTTTGTTCTTTTTCAGCGAAATACTAGTTTAATTTCATTGGAATCGAGCCAATGAAAAGTGGTTTTTGATAACATTATAACTTCGGGTTTGATCATTCTCGAAAAATTGCTAGTCTAATTTGGTTGGAATCGAGCAAATGAAAAGTGGTTTTCGATTTCATGATAACTTCGGGTTTGATCATTTTCAGCAAATTGCTAGTCCAATTCTATTGGAATCGAGCTAACGAAAAGTGGTTTTCGGTTTCATGATAACTTTGGGTTTGATCATTTTCGGCAAATTGCTAGTCAAATTCGATTGGAATCGAGCTAATAAAAAGTTGTTTTTGATTTCATGATAACTTCAGGTTTGACCATTTTCGGCGAATTGCTAGTCTAATTCGATTGGAATCGAGCCAATGAAAAGTGACTTTCGATTTCATGATAACATCGGGTTTGATCGTTTTTCAAAAATTGCTAGTCTAATTCGGTTGGAATCGGACAATGAAAAGTGGTTTTCAATTTCATGATAACTTCAGGTCTGATAATTTTAGACAAATTGCTAATCTAATTCGATTGGAATCGAGCCAACGAAAAGTGGTTTTTGATTTCATGCTAACTTCGGGTTTGTACATTTTTGGAGAAATGCTAGTCTAATTCAATTGGAATCGAGCCAATGAAAAATGGTTTTTGATTACATGATAACTTCGGGTTTGTTCTTTTTGGTGAATTGCTAATCTAATTCTATTGGAATCGAGCCAATGAAAAGTGGTGTTTGATTTCATGAAAATTTCGGGTTTGATCGTTTTCGGTGAATTGCTAGTCTAATTCGATTGGAATAGGGCCAGTGAAAAGTGGTTTTTGATTTCATGATAACTTCGGGTTTGATCATTTTCGACGAATTGTGAGCTAATTCGATTGGAATCGAGCCAATGAAAAGTGATTTTTGATTTCATGATAACTTCGGGTTTGTTCATTTTCAACTAATTGCTAGTCTTATTCGATTAGAATCGAGCCAATGAAACGTGGCTTTCAATTTCATGAGAACTTCAGGTTTGATCATTTTCCAAAAATTACTTGTCAAATTTGGTTGGAATCGAGCCAATGAAAAGTGATTTTCGATTTCATGATAACTTCAAGTTTGATCATTTTCAGCAAATTGCTAGTCTAATTCGATTGGAATCAAGCCAATGAAAAGTGGTTTTTTGATTACATGATAACTTCGGGTTTGTTCTTTTTGGTGAATTGCTAATCTAATTCTATTGGAATCGAGGCAATGAAAATTGGTGTTTGATTTCATGAAAATTTCGGGTTTGATAGTTTTCGGGGAATTGCAAGTCTAATTCGATTCGAATCGGGCCGGTGAAAAGTGGTTTTTGATTTCATGATAACTTCGGGTTTGATCATTTTCGACGAATTGCCAGCTAATTCGATTGGAATCGAGCCAATGAAAAGTGATTTTTGATTTCATGATAACTTCGGGTTTGACCATTTTCGGCGAATTGCTAGTCTAATTCGATTGGAATCGAGCCAATGAAAAGTGACTTTCGATTTCATGATAACATCGGGTTTGATCGTTTTTCAAAAATTTCTAGTCTAATTCGGTTGGAATCGGACAATGAAAAGTGGTTTTCAATTTCATGATAACTTCAGGTCTGACAATTTTAGACAAATTGCTAATCTAATTCGATTGGAACCGAGCCAACGAAAAGTGGTTTTTGATTTCATGCTAACTTCGGGTTTGTACATTTTTGGAGAAATGCTAGTCTAATTCAATTGG
>NW_019229148.1:0-3602 GCF_002742605.1 Olea europaea var. sylvestris
TCGGTGGGACGATCGCACTGTTTTACATAGTGCAACCGTTGAATAGAGTCACCCAATGAGATGAGGCCATCCCAAAACTTGAGATGGAAAGAGAGAATATTAAGTCTCGAGCAGGTCTCACCTCATTGAGTGAGAGAGAGCCACCTGATGAGGTGATGACTCCTCATTCGACAGTCGCTTCATGTAGTACGGTGAATTTGGTGTCGTAGAATAAAATCATCAAATGAGGTGAGGTCATCTCGAAACTTGAGGTGGAAAGAGAAAAATCATTAAGTCTCGAGGTGGCCTCACCTCATTGGGTGATGGAAAGCCACCTGATGAGGTGATGACTCCTTATTCAGCAATCGCATCATGTAGGACGGTGCAATCGATCCACCGAATTTTTTTCTCATTTTGGTGAGAGAAAATTTTGGTGTTAAAATAGAAAAGAGAATAAGGGGCATTAGGAAGCCATGAACCCAAAATTTATAAAAGTTGGTCATATTTCAAAATGTACTTTGAAAAGGAGACATTTTTTCCAATTTCATCTTGTACTCGCCACATGCTATGAATATTATGATTATCCAGCTGGAAGTCACTCAAGCAAACGGCATAAATAGTGGAGCAGGTAAGATGTTCAAAGAATCAAATGGATTACGATTAAATTAAGAATTGACAAATCCCTAAGAAAAATATCGAAGTTAAGATTCCCTTATTTGAGCTCCATTTTTTGGGAGAAAAAATGAATTTTTGAATAGTGTTGATATGAAATGTGTGGTTAAAAAATAAAAAAAAAAATTTACGTGTAATATTATTTTATTGAAAAATTTGTGATTGAAATGATATTAAAATGGGGCTTAAACAAGTGCTTAAAAATAGCTGCACCGGCTGGCACTGAAAAGAGACAAAAATATAGTATAGAGGAGGGCATATTTGAAATGAATTCAGGGATTTATTTCAAATCAAAACATTGGAACAACCAGCAGGTTATTACAAAGTACAGTAATAAATCTTTAAAAAGAAAAAAAAAAAGAAAAAAAGAAAGGCAGTACACGAAATGAAAGTTGATCATCAATCATCAAGTTCAATCTTGATTCCATGGACGGTGATGGCATCGCCGAAGTTCTTTGGAACCAAAGTCACCAAAACATGCTGGTCATCTTCAGCATCCAAATCCTCAAGTATATCAGTTATTGATAACCTCAGATTAGTCTTTATCTTCTTATCATTTTTATGCTTATGCGGCACATTTACAAAACTTCCGGCAAATTCAGTGTTTTCCGGCGAACTTTCTGCATCGTCTTCATCATTAATAAACACGTCGAATTTCGCGTACACGTCTCTTTCGAGTTCAATGCCTTGTATGATCAATATCTCCTCCAATTCGTCTTTCTCTTTCTTACTCCTCTTCTTCTTTGGCCTCTTCACCATGACTTTTATTACCTGTCCAAGACAAAATTTAAGTAAATAAAATTAGCCATTTTAACTATTTTACATAAGAGATGGTCTAAGTCAACAAAGATGTTAACCTCGATTATGATGAATAAGCTTTTAGATTAGAAAGTTCAACGTTACCTGATCTAGTTTTGCAGGGAAGATGTCCTTTGGACTTGGAATATCAGCAGCATTTGCGCGGACGAGTTTCTTTAATTTCCTTACAACGGAAGAAATACGAGGTTTTGGACGAGATCTTAGCCATGGTACTTCCACATCTTGGTATACATATCCAAGTTTAGTATGGTCTAGACAATCTCGAACCTTAACACGTACCATTTTTGCATTTTCATCATAGAAAACGAACGAAGCATCGAGAAAATCAGGATCTGTAATGTCCTGACGCCTTCCTCCGAGGGTTTTCCATAAAGTCCACATTCTGTCAATATTTGAGTGATGAGCAAAAAATATAGGGTCCCTTCCGGCTGAATAGAAATTCCCCATGTTCTCAAAATTAGGCTGGGTCCGATCACCGGTCCAAACATGGACAGCACCATGAGGAATGTTCTCAATTGAACCGCTACCGGGATTAGGATCTTCGCCTTGCCGGTAGGGGCTGCCGAAAAACAGACGGGGAGTCTTGGAATTGGATACCATTTGCCTGTACATGATTGTGAGATTTCTGGAGGTTTGTTGGGCTTCGCCGGTGTTGGAATCGCTGCCGCTGAAGTTCAAATCGATAAACGCCGGCGGCTGATGAGCACTGTCCCGGAGTGGATCGTAGAGGGAAGAATTTTGATTGGCATATATAGCCGGTAAATGCATGCCGCCAGGTGCATCGTAATTCCAGAATGGCATGGCAAAAGTTGGATCGTCGATTAAGTTTCCCAAGATTCTTTCGAAGAAGTATAGATAATATCTATGGAACGGAAAAAAGAGCCATGAATTGTGGACTTGAAGTTCAAGATTAGGAAATCCGACTTGATCATAAGCACCATCGCAGTAAGCGCAATGGACATTGGCTTGTTGTCTGAAACTGCGTGGATCATCGTCAGGAAGGGCCCTCATGAGCTCAACTGCTCTGTTAAATTTGGCAATATAAGCCTCGTCGGCTAGATGGGCGGCAGGTCGCACCCGCATGGTGGTGGGTGGTGGAGGAAACTTGAAATCTAGTATTTCTCCGGTGGGTGGGGGACAGCAATTTGTGGGAGCAGCGCCCTGAGGCAAATCTGCGGGGCCACATGTTGTGACGTCCGGGGCGGAGATAGGGGCGGCAAAGGCAAAGGGATTAGCACCAAGGCTGGAGGCGCCGTACAGTCCTCCTAACCCAATAAGCAAATTTCTCCTGTCAAACTTTCCGGTTGAAGATTCTTGATCACCATCAATGGTTTTGCAAGATATTTTATGGCTAATCCTTCTGATCGAGGGACTAAGTGTAGTCTTGAAAGGAATGAAATGCGAGGTGGAACGAGGGGTGGCGGTGGCTGAAATGTTGGTGGAGGGCAATGGAACAATGGAAGCCATTCTTTCTTTGAAGTTAAATATTACGAAGTTACTTGGATCATCATTTATAGAGGAAAAAATGCATGTTTAGGTGTGAATCGAGACTATTCTACAAAGGAAAACACATGGGAATAGTAATACAAATTTCATATGAAAAAGGTAGCAACTGGGAAAATATTACAATTTGGAGCTGCGTAAAGTCATATCAATCAGGGCGATCATGTCGGTGTGAACAATTTTTAAATACATAGAAAGAATTATCAACGAGTCGAACAGATATCAGATATTAATTAAAAAAGATCAAAAGACATAATCTTAGGTCAATACATAACCCGTTCACCATCTCCAACGTCCTCTCTAAGGAAAAATGAAATCAAAATTTTATCCGATCAATAAATCTTAACGACATTTGTTTAGAATTTAGTTTATTATTAGATGATATAATATATTAAGGTAAAGATGGCGGCTTCTCTACTGAAACAGGGAAAAAAAAATAAAAAAAAATAGTGGACGCACGCGAACACACACACACACTTGCATCAAATTAATGTTTAAAATGAAAAAAAATTGAGCAGATCTAAAATGCTAAACTTGTCGCGTGCCAAAGAAGAAAAAAATAATATAACAAAAGCCAATTTAATCATTAAATAAATTATGTTGATTAACGTAAACCTTAGCCAATAGAA
>NW_019229149.1:0-3601 GCF_002742605.1 Olea europaea var. sylvestris
AAGAACTGTTCGTTAATGAGTTCTTCAACTTTGATCTCTCATCTTCTGAGTCGTCCTACACTGGATTGGTCATGTCTAGTATGTCATATATAGAAGGAAACTTGAAATCAGGGAGAGATACACAAGAACAAAACAACAAGGAGATACGAGTTTACTCAAGGAGGCCAAAATCAAAGTACAAAAAGAACCTCGCACCTGAGGCACCCGAAGAGTCTAAATCGATAATGGGATCTAATAAAACCCTATCTGATAAACCTGGATCTCCACCTGATAATCTACATATTGCTATCAGAAAATAAACACGGTCATGTAGTCTTCACCCTATCTCAAAATTCTTATCTTATAAAGCTCTATCAATGACGTTTCATACTTTTACTGCTAACCTTGACAATACATATATCCCAAGGAACATCCAAGAGGCCATGGAAATTCCAAAATGAAGAAAAGCGATGATGGAAGAAATGATGGCTTTAGAAAAAAATGAAACTTAGGAAATGGCGAGGTTACCTAAAGGAAAAAGAGCTGTAGGCTATAAGTGAGTCTTTAATGTGAAGTACAAAGTTGATGGGACTATAGAACACTACAAAGCTCACCTGGTTGCCAAAGGACATACACAGACATATGGTATCGATTACATGGAGATATTTGCACTAATGGCAAAATTAAATACCATTTGAGTTCTTCTGTCTCTAGCGGTAAATTTGGATTGGCCTCTCCAACAACTAGTTATTAAGAATACATTTTTAAATGTAGAACTGGAAGAAGAAGTCCTCATGACAGTGCCACCAGGTTTTGATCACAGGAATAAAGAAGATTGGGTATGCAAACTCAAGAAATCATTATACGATCTTAAGTAATCACCAAGAGCCTGGTTCAATAGATTTGCAAAGGTGTTGAGGAATCAAGGGTATCAACAAGGATAGTTAGATCATATCATGTTCTTTCAACTATCTAGAGAAGGGAAAATAAGAATTCTAATAGTATATGTGGATGATATAATTCTCACTGGAGATAATTTAACTGAGATGGATAGATTGAAGAAGAATCTAGCCTCTGAATTTGAAATAAAAGATCTGGGATCAATACGATACTATTTAGGAATAGAGGTTGCGAGATTAAAACGAGGTATCAATGTCTCACAAATGAAGTACATCCTTGACCTTTTGATTGAAACTGGCATGTTTGGATGCAAACCAAGCGAGATACCTATTGATGGTGGAAGAAAACTAGAAGACATATGTGGCCAAATTAAAAATGACATATACCAACGACTGGTTGGTAAGTTAATCTACCTATCACACACTAGACATGATATTGCATTCGCGATTAGTGTAGTAAATCAACACATACATTTTCCAAAGGAAACTCGTCTTGCAACAGTACACAAGATTCTCAGAAATCTGTAAGGTACCTCCGGAAAATGAATATTCTTTAAGAAAAATGAAAGAAAAGGAATAGAGATATTTGCAGATGCTGATTGGGCTGGATTGGTGGAAGACGGAAGATCAATGTCTAGTTTTGTACCTTTGTGTGGGAGAATTTGGTAACTTGGAGAAGTAAAAAGCAGGATATAGTAGCAAGGAGCAGTACTGAGGCAAAATTCAGAGCAGCTACACAAGGAATTTGTGACGGACTATGATTCCAGAAACTTCTGGAGGAATTAAGGATTATAGTGAAATTACTAATGAAACTGTATTGTGATAACAAAGCAGCTATCAACATTCCATTCTACCCTATTCAACATGATCGCACTAAGTGTGTAGAAATTGATAGATATTTTATTAAGGAAAAGGTCGAAAGTGAAGTTATTTACATGGTATATGTTCCTACAAAATAACAAAGTGCTGATATCTTTACCAAGGGCTGGCTCAACAAGACTTTAGTAATTTATAAGCAAGTTGGATATGATCAATATTTACGATCCAACTTGGGAGGAGTATAAGAAATCAAGGTTATGGCAGGAAAACAGAGAATTTGGAAAAATACCTAAATATGTCCTTAAAGAGAAAAATTGATTGGTTTTTATTATTTTACCAAATTAGGTAATTGCTTTTCTTTTCTTATTTGTATTATTGTACTATAAAAGGATGTAAATTAGTGTAAATTATAAATTAAGAAATAAGAAAACATGAATCCCTATTTAGCTTTTCGATGTAAACAATGGAGGTAAATTTGAGAAGTTGAAAGGAGGAAAAAAGAGCATTAAGGTCATTGTTGAAGACTGCTGGAGAGGTTGAACATTTTTATGATTGCATTGGAGGAATCATTGGGTCTATTTTCATTATTATTCTGTATTTCTTATTTTTTTTTCTAATCAATTTTATTGGTCGTTTCATTCTATGGTGAATTCTTATTTTTTTCATCTCAAACGTTAAGGCAATCAATGAATATAACTTAAAGAGCATATTAGTAGTGTTAAAGATATGATATTCTAGTCAAATTTCAATTACTGCAGCAGCTCTCTATTTTTCATTTCTTGTTGAAGTGAAAATATGGTTAGTATGTATATTTACTTCTTGTCAGTATGTTAAACTTGACTATGATTGACCTAGGATGCTTATGAATGAAGAAATTTTCTAAGGTATTTTCCATTTTCTGATCTACACTACAGATGGTTTTTTAACAAGCATGCAACACTTCGCCAAAAGTCGTTGCTATCTAATGGTTTGTGTAATTATATTGCTAAGGTGGGACTTTGGGTCATATGATTTTTTACTCGTGAAGTTTTCTTTTGTGTCACTGTGGGAGGATGTCGAAAATATCTTAAGGACTTTGCCACTGTGTCTAGGTCATATTTTAAGTGCCAAGTTTTTTTTTGTCATATATATAAAAATAGAATAAATATTGTATAGTCTAAATACATTTTACAATGGCTTGAGTGTCTCATAGAACGTTAAAAATTATTTTGTGATGAATTGCTTGCTTTTAGTACTTTTTACGCGTTGAAGAGTATTTCTGCCACGTCTCTCCTTATACACCTACTCTATTATTTGCAATTCTAATAGAGTGGATTCGAATAGATGGTATAATATATTTTTAGGATGTCATGTTGTATTAAAACCTCGACAAAGCCTTGGCTATTTAAACTTTGGTCAAAATTTGATATCTAGCACAACACTTTTGCCAGCTAAGGTCTTTTATTCTCAAGGGAATTATGAATGGAAATATAACTTTTAATTACTTGATAAATTTCATCTTATTAATCTTTTTGTTTACAGAATTTCCTCTTCGGAAAGAAGAAAAATGCACTTATATTGTCAGCTGATTCATGATATTGATGCTTAAAACTTTTTTCTCATGTGTCGTGATAAATTGGTTGCTTTTTATAAACTACCTATTCCAGTCAATTTCCTCGGAAGGGTTCACAAAGAAATATTTCAAAATTTAATCGACGTGAAGTCCTTTCCCCTGTTACTAGAGGTATCATCTCATTTTCAGGATTTTTTTTTCTGTTTATGATCTCTAACCTCAATCATCTTAATATTAATGTGCTCTTTATTGTCCTGAAGTTAATGTGGTCTTTATTGTCCTGAATTAGTGATTTGAGTAGTGAATAGTCAACAAGATAAATATTTCTAGAAAAATTAACTTCTCTTTTATC
>NW_019229150.1:0-3601 GCF_002742605.1 Olea europaea var. sylvestris
TCTAAGTCATCAACGATGGAGAGAGTTGTCGGATGTATCCCTACATTTCGATCTCTGAATTGAATACCCCTTCAATAATTAGTCCCAACCCAAGCTTGTAACGATCGTTACAGTTGCCACATGTCAAGAAAACTTTCTCCAGATCGCTACAAGTTATCCGGTCCATATTAGCAAACATTCTGTCCTGTAGATGGGTTTTCTCCAGGATTTTGTCAACTTCGGTATTTTTAAGCACTTTACCGCACTTCAAGCCAGTGATTAATGTGAACTCTGACAATCCAAATCGTGCGAACCTTTGGTTCACCATGAACCAAGCCTCAAACCGCTTTTTGCATACTACCGTTTTGTTTACCATTTTATGAATTAATTGAGCGGATAGTTTCAACTCCGGTAACCTTGCCACATGTCCTATTTACAATTGTCCTCAAACATACGCTTTTGTTGTGGATCTAATTTGTTGAGGACAACAGATATGTATTTTGTGTTGCTGACCTGTGAGACATGGGCCGAAACACGTTCTTCTTCCAGAATGTTATATCGATGTGACATAGTCATCTACAAATCAAAACAAATAAAAACAACACTTTTAACAAATAGTGTAAGAACGTACAAATGAAATCTAATATAGCATTCTTGTTTATAATGCAATAAAAGAAAAATGATTTTCCCTTTTGGATAATGCAACAAAAGGTTAAGACTTAGCCTCGTGTAAGCATACATCATCAATGAAAGGGCTAATATTTAGCATAATCTAACGGCACATCGCTAATAAAATATGACCTATACTGGTACGACTTTATACCAAGACCTCAATAACTTGATTTCTTTCAAGCAAAATATTTTTTGTCATCTTGTAACTAGTTTTATAATTATGACATGTGGTTAGATCATTGAAAATTCAACACAAGCTCAATGTTTTGAAATCCAAGATTCTGCATTTTAAATGTAAGCAAAACTTTTATGCAGGTGGAATTTTAATTGTATTTTTACCCTAAAACACTCAAATACCGACATAAGAGATATATCTAGATATGCATTATTGAAAGATATTGCACTTTTTGGTCACAACTAATCCAACTAAGAATACATTGTACTAGAAAGAAATTGAAAGATGGATCTTGTCAAAATTTCCTAACCCTACAAGCATGTTCAACACTTGACAAAAGTCAGTCTTAGATATTCATTAGTGAACTCTTTCATAGAGTATTCCCTGTTCCTCTAGAACATCAACTAAGGAGGAATCCTTCTTAACCATAATATTGAATTCCCCAAAGCACTGTCATGCTATACGATTGAAAAGAAAACCTCATTACTTATATTCTTTATTACTATCTATATATATTGGTTTATACTTTAAAGATATCTGAAATGATACATATTTCTTTATGTGTCCGTGATCTATGAAAAACTGTCTGACTTAACTTCATGGTCTCCTATTTAGGATGGATTTCCCACCTTGCCTCCTATTGCATATAATAAAACTATTTAGAATGGATTTCCCACCAAAATCCAGTTAGGGTGGAGGTTGACCGTTATCTATTGACCGTCGACAGTCAACAACCATAATAGCCCGATCATTTATTAAAATTTGATTAAATAATATTAAAAGTTATTCAATATATATGTAAATGAGATTTCTTTATTTTATTGAATTTATTTACAGATTGCAATTAATTATAGGTCTTTTTCCCGTGGCTTAATCATGTGACTTAATGATATGAGATATGAAATCGGGTTTTTACAAATGGATCTTGTACATATCTTGAAAATGCCTCAGTGGTGGGGGCCCTCAAGATTGGGGTTCAACCTTTTATTATCATCAAGAAGTTTCTTAAGATGTGTTTATAACTAATCTTGGTTCAATTCACTATTTATTATTAATCTATCTTTAATCTTGACATCTTTTAACATTTCATACACGAGGATCCACACCAATATTATTAGCTTGTTTTAATAAACCAAGCCTAATAGACCCTATTTTCAATCTGCAACTAAACAATTAATTAGTCTCATAAGAAACACATTTCTAAATCAATTTTACTATAACCATTTTCTTGTTTTAGCGACAACCAATTGCAGATCAGATTAAAAACACAAAGAGGAGAACATAAACAATTTTGCAGACAATTATATAACAGACTAACGGTTATAACTAAAACTATTATAAGAGATTCATAATTTCAATAGGACACATTTCAACTCACATCCCTAAAATTGGACATTCTTGAAAATGTCTCGACGGTGGGAGCTCTCAAGGTTGGGGTTCAACCTTTTATTATCATCAAGAAGTTTCTTAAGATGTGTTTATAACTAATCTTGGTTCAATTCACTATTTATTATTAATCTATCTCTAATCTTGACATCATTTAACATTTCTTACATGAGGATCCACACCAATTTTTACAAATTCTTGCAGGTTGTTTGACATCCTCAATATGACTTCTGCTCTGATTGCGGAACTCTCTAAGAATATTGTCATTTTTGGTCTCAAGGTCTGGATATTAAGTTATTGGGATTATTCATTATTGTTGCTTCATCATCATGTGATTTTCTTGGAATACAAATAAACCCAACAAATTAACAAATAACATAACATAGATGATAAATTATAGATGCAGTGGCATAAAACAAAAAAAAAACCAAAAAAAAAAAGAGAGAAGAGAAAAGGCTCATATTCCACAGAAAACGCTGTTACGCTGCTGTCCCCTTCCCTTCAGCTACGCCCAATCCACAATCGCCGGCCGACGGCCCCTTCCTTCTCCTTCAGCCACAAAATTGCCCCAAATCCCTCCCAATCGCTCCTTCAAATTTCACAGCAAGTAAATGTAATCGATTTGGAATTGGAGAGTTATGAAATGGGGTTAATTTGGGGGAAATGAACCAAGAGAGAAGAAAAATGGCTCACATTCTACAGTAAACGCTGTTAAGCTGCTGACCTACCGTCCCCTTCCCTTTAACTTCTCCCAATCCCCAATCACCGGCCGACGGCCCATTCCTTCTCCTTCGGTTATGAAATCGCCCCAAATCCCTCCCAATTGCTCCTTCAGATTTCACAGCAAGTAAATGTAATCGATTTGGAACTAGAGGGTTATGAAATTTGGGTTAATTTGGGGGAGAAATGAACCAAGATTCTTGCCTTGGGCGTGGAAATAGAATTTCCTAACAGGGGTATTTTTGTCTAAATAATTCGAAAATGGACATTAGAAAAAATGTGGACATTTTTGCAAATGACTAGGTGAAATTGGACATTCTATGAAATTTCCTCTAAATATTAATATCAAAATTTGAAAATTAGTATGAAAAATATCAAATCATAGATGTCATCATTATACTATTGTCTGTACAATTTATCTATGAGAAGAGGCTAATCGAAAAGACTAATTTATAATTTTTCGATTAAATGTAAAATTTAAAGGAACACAACATCCCTCTTATACATATGATCTTCGAGATGAATCAGTTGTTCCAACAATCTCCACCCCCCACTCCTCACCCCCAATTAGTAAAGAATATTAGCTCCTTTTGCATTTACTGGAGTAGAAATTTACTTAACAAGATTAAGTTTCTATTCCTCATTAATGGAAATAAAGTCCTCCTACAT
>NW_019229151.1:0-3600 GCF_002742605.1 Olea europaea var. sylvestris
TGAAAATTATGAGGTGTTAATACTGGTGTTTTCTGCTCATAAAGCCAAAAAATTGAAATTAAAATTTCAAAATTATCATCAAAATAATATAAATGTAGACATGAAAAAATATCCCAACAAAATCTTGACATCGTCCCTCCACGTAGATATTACCTGCACATGACCACCTCATAAGAAGGCAAAGGTTGACGATCGAAAAAAAGGTCCGACAATCTTTTGCACTTCGACCGTTAAGTCAATGGTTAGACAAGAGAAAAAGAGTACAAGGGAGAGAGAGGAGATTTGGCTAAGGCTAGAATGAACGTACCTTTTTTGAAGTGAGTTCACATATATTTAGGAAAATGATAATGGGCCGAGTCTAAACCAAAAATGCAATTGCTTCATTAAATGGACCAATCAATTTAATGTCAACACCACTTTGGCATTTATGGGATCCTCTCCGTCATATGTATGCCACGTAATACATATGTATAACTACAGTCCCCTTACTCTCAATCGTACATTCATGTGCAGGTCGAACTTCAAAATACAAGAGATCAAGTAAGCGATGTCTTACAGATTGCCTCAAAAATATGAGTAGCTCCAATAAATGACGGCTTCAAACTGCATTGAAAATATGCATCAATTCTAAATAGACGAGGACTTACGAAGTGACTCAAGAATATAAACTGCTTCAATACATTATGAACTATCTTGAAAATGTCTGTGCAAGCTTGAATAAGCGAGAACTTACAAATTGCCTCGAAAGATGTCGCATATTTGTCAAAATTTCGGTAGCATCTCCTTTGTAATATGGATTAAACCAACTTGTAATACAACATAATATCTCTATCGCACATATATGAAATCAATTGGAAGCCATTTGTTCCTCAAATTATTCATAACCATTAAGTGAATAATGACACCTCACAATCTTCCCAAATATGATATGTAGAGAGCCTATCATATATCATAACATGTCATATGCTTACACAACTTAGTATAGTAATAGTGTTATAGTGAAGCAGGTAATATGATGTCGATAATAAAATGAAAATGAAGATAACGTGGCATACATATTTGCTACGATAAAAATAATGTCATATCTCGCAACATGCTAGCAGTGTGTGACATATGTACTTTACAAAAATAATATAATGTATGTGCTAATACTAATATGTAATGATACTAAGATACTAGTATCAATAAAAATTAGATGTGGTCAAAGTAATATCGAAATTACTTGGATACGTGTACTTCTTGCATGCCAACTCCAAAAGGCTTTCCAATTGTTCGAGATTGAAAGAAACAAAAATTATAATAACTTAGAGCATGTTTGACGCCCTTTTTTTGCAAATAATGTATTTTAGAATAGTGATTTGATGGAAAATATATAGTTAAAAAATAAGAAAAACTTTTGAATTTGCGTGTAATATTGTTTTATTGAAAAATATATGATTGAAAAGAAGAGAGAGAAAAATGCATTTAAAAAAAATGAATTAAACAAGGCCGTGTTCAAGTAAATTATAATTTTTTCAATATAACAAAAAGCAAATACATAATTATGATCCTCAACTTTTCCCCCCTTCATTTTCTTAGTCTGTCTTCACATTTTTCGTAAGAAATGTGCTTTTCCAGTGCTTTCTAAATATTTAGGGGAGTGTTCTCAATTAAGATTTTGACGAATTTTAAAAGATTATAAATCCTAATGAATTTCGTGGATTTGAATAGATTCCCACAAATTCCATAATAATCTTGTCAAAATTGGTGAAATTTCAAAAAATTTGGTTGTGTATTTTTAAGTTTGAATTCCATTCAAATCTTTTAAAATCATTTTATTAATGAAATTTTTATAAATCCACTAGTTATTGAGGATACCTAAATTATAAAGAATTTCGTTGAATTTCATTAAAATCTCAATTGCAAACGCCAAAATTAATGTAGACATCTAAATTTAGAAAGATTTTAAAATCCATCACAATTTCAATTAAAGCATGCTTGCGTACTCATTACATTATGTGGTTGTCATATTAACCTAAAATGTGTCCTCAAAAAATGTAGGAACCAAAGAAGTCTCTCTTCAACATCTCCTCCAACGATGTCGAGGAGGAAATTGGGAGTTGAACAATATGCATTTGATAAATATGGGTTCATTAAGTCATATATCTGGGATCGTATTTTTATAATTGAAATCATGTATAAACACTTGTTCCAAGTTAAAATTAGGGATAAAAAGGTGCCACGCCAGATAACTTCCTGTCCCGTTACCCCGTTGAAGGCGGGGCGGGGCCCTTGCCCCATTTACTACCTATTTACTTTTTTTAATAGTTCAGTTTACTGCTCTCATTCATTAAAGTGAGATAATAATATATTTATTAAAATTTTGAATTTTTTTTAAAGTTAAATTATTCAAATATATTTGACAAACTAATGCTTTTATTGTTTATCATATTATTTAGACAATTTTAGTTGCCACTCTATTAGAATGAATGAGATTTCGCGGAGATTTCCTTTAAAGGTATTGAATTCTTAAAAAAAATAAAAATAAAAATAAATGGGGTTGGGTTGGACTGGGCTAGGTGGGACCCTTGTTTCCCGTTCCAGTCCCGAGTGAAGTCCCTCGCCATCTCAATCCAAATACTCGATTAAGCGGATAATTTCGACCCCGTTTCGGGGTGGCCAGCGGATATTTGACGATTTTTTTTTTCCATTCCTAGTGAAAATGCCATCTTGATTATTTTTATAATGATTAATTCCATACCACATCATGGATCAATAAGCACCATTATGAATAGCAATACAATGATGCTTGCCAAATATTAAGTTTTACACTTTGTCACGTGGCAATACACTAATAAACATTTTAAAAAAATAGTTTTTTTCACATAATCATTTGTCGACAACAACAATGTAATATCAAGTATGATGTACAAAAAATGGCGTACAAGTGGCATTATTCATTGCAATACTAATGGAGTATAAAATTAAAACAAAGAATGTATTGAAGTTTAATTACACAATTTGACTCTTTAAAATTAAAAAGATCACCATTTTCAGCTCTTTAACCTAAAGTTCATGTTTGGTGTGATATAAATATTGATCGAATGAATGATTAAAAAGTTATGTATCGTATAAAATATATAATTAAAATTAATTATTGATTTTGACTTATATCTGTATTTAATAATCAAATAGGGTTAAAATGAAAGTCAGACGCTTTGACATTTTTTTGCTCTTTTAATCTAATCACATCAGCGTCAATCAACCATACTAATAATTATAATTTGATGATTATATTGATAAGCAAAATCACACTAACATGGTTTTTTTGTACGCCTTTCCAAAGTAACATGGTGTTGGATAACTCCGTCACGGACTCTATGGCTCTGTCAAATCGTCACGCTAAACGAGGCACGCGACCCACGTGGCACTCTGCAAACGTTTCATCCCTTTTCCGCACTCGCATAAGATTACGCCACTCCGAAACCAATTCGCATCAAAATTATAAGAAAAAAGGAAAAATCGTGTTTCCCAAAACAAAAAAAAAATCAATTTACATAATTAATAAATAAATACAAAAAAGTAGAAATGCTCATAAGCCTCTCGGCCCTCTCTCATATA
>NW_019229152.1:0-3598 GCF_002742605.1 Olea europaea var. sylvestris
CGCGACGGTGTCGGAATGGGCTAAAATTTGACTGATTGATCGGAAACAAAAATAGCGTCGGGGGCAATTTCATCATTTTTCGCTACTGTATCGGAATGGGCTAAAATTTGACAGATTGATCGGAAACAAAAATCACGCCGGGGGATATTTCGTCATTTTTCACGGCGGCGTTGGAATGGGCAAAAATTTGACAGATTGATCGGAAACAAAAATTGCGTCGGGGGAAATTTAGTCATTTTTCGCGACGGTGTCGGAATCGGCTAAAATTTAACTGATTCATCGGAAATGAAAATTGCGACGTGGGTAATTTCGTCATTTTTCGCGACAGTGTCGGAATCGGCTAAAATTTGACCGATTGATGGGAAACAAAAATCGTGCCGGGGGCAATTTCGTCGTTTTTCGCGACGGTCTCGGAATCTGATAAAATTTGACCGATCGATGGGAAACAAAATCGCGCCGGGGGCAATTTCGTCATTTTTCGCGACGGTGTCGGAATGGGCTAAAATTTGACCGATTGATGGGAAGCAAAAATCGCGACGGAGGCAATTTCGTCATTTTTCACGACGGTGTCAGAATGGGATCAAATTTGACTGATTGACCGGAAACAAAAATCGCGCCGGGGGAAATTTCGTCATTTTTCACGACGGCGTTGGAATGGGCAAAAATTTGACCGATTGATCGAAAACAAAAATTGCGTCGGGGGCAATTTCGTTATTTTTCGCGACGGTGTCGGAATCGGCTAAAATTTAACTGATTCATCGGAAATGAAAATTGCGACGGGGGTAATTTCGTCATTTTTCGCGACAGTGTCGGAATCGGCTAAAATTTGACCGATTGATGGGAAGCAAAAATCGCGCCGGAGGCAATTTCGTCGTTTTTCGCGACGGTGTCGGAATGGGCACAAATTTGACTGATTGATCGAAAAAAAATCGCGCCGGGGAGGATTTCGTCTTTTTTCGCGATGATCTTTGGAATCGGCTGAAATTTGACAGATTAGTCGGAAACAAAAATCGAGCCGGTGGCAATTTCGTCATTTGTCGCGACGGTGGCGGAATGGGCTCAAATTTGACTGATTGATCGGAAACAAAAATCGCGCCGGGGGCAATTTCATCATTTTTCGCGACGGTGTCGGAATGGCACAAAGTTGACTGATTGATCGGAAACAAAAATCGCGCCGGGGCCAACTTCGTCATTTTTCGCGACGGTGTCGGAATCGACTAAAATTTAACTGATTGATCGGAAACAAAAATCGCGCCGGGGCCAACTTCGTCATTTTTCGCGACGGTGTCGGAATCGACTAAAATTTAACTGATTGATCGGAAACAAAAATCGCGCCGGGGCCAACTTCGTCATTTTTCGCGACGGTGTCGGAATCGACTAAAATTTAACTGATTGATCGGAAACAAAAATCGCGCCGGGGCCAACTTCGTCATTTTTCGCGACGGTGTCGGAATCGACTAAAATTTAACTGATTGATCGGAAACAAAAATCGCGCCGGGGCCAACTTCGTCATTTTTCGCGACGGTGTCGGAATCGACTAAAATTTGACTGATTGATCGGAAACAAAAATCGTGACAGGGGCGATTTCGTCATTTTTCGCGACGGTCTCGAAATTGACTAAAATTTGACCGATCGATGGGAAACAAAAATCGCGCCGGGAGCAATTTCGTCATTTTTCGCGACGGTGTCGGAATGGCACAAAGTTGACTGATTGATCGGAAACAAAAATCGCGCCGTGGCAATTTCGTCATTTTTCGGGACGATGTCGAAATCGGCTAAAATTTGACAGATTAATTGGAAACAGAAATAGCGCCGGGGGCAATTTCGTCATTTTTCGCGACGGTGTCGGAATGGACTCAAATTTGACTGATTGATCGGAAACTAAAATCGTGCCGGGGGCAATTTCGTCATTTTTCGCAACGGTCTCGGAATCAGCTAAAATTTGACTGATCGATGGGAAACAAAATCGCGTCGGGGGCAATTTCGTCATTTTTCGCGACGGTGTCGGAATGGGCTAAAATTTGACCGATTGATGGGAAGAAAAAATCGCGACGGAGGCAATTTCGTCATTTTTCGCGACGGTGTCGGAATGGGTTCAAATTTGACTGATTGATCGGAAACAAAAGCGCGCCGGGGGAAATTTCGTCATTTTTCACGACGGCATTGGAATGGGCAAAAATTTGTCCGATTGATCGAAAACAAAAATTGCGTCGGGGGCAATTTCGTCATTTTTCGCGACGATGTCGGAATCGGCTTAAATTTGGCAGATTGATCGATGGGAAACAAAATCGCGCCGGGGGCAAATTCGTCATTTTGACGACGGTGTCGGAATGGGCTCACATTTGACTGATTGATCGGAAACAAAAACCGCGCCGGGGGCAATTTCGTCGTTTTTCGCGACGGTCTCGAAATTGGCTAAACTTTGACTGATCGATGGTAAACAAAAATCGCGCCAGGGGTAATTTCGTCAATTTTCGCGACGGTCTCGAAATTGGCTAAACTTTGACTGATCGATGGTAAACAAAAATCGCGCCAGGGGTAATTTCGTCAATTTTCGCGACGGTCTCGAAATTGGCTAAACTTTGACTGATCGATGGTAAACAAAAATCGCGCCAGGGGTAATTTCGTCAATTTTCGCGACGGTCTCGAAATTGGCTAAACTTTGACTGATCGATGGTAAACAAAAATCGCGCCAGGGGTAATTTCGTCAATTTTCGCGACGGTCTCGAAATTGGCTAAACTTTGACTGATCGATGGTAAACAAAAATCGCGCCAGGGGTAATTTCGTCAATTTTCGCGACGGTCTCGAAATTGGCTAAACTTTGACTGATCGATGGTAAACAAAAATCGCGCCAGGAGCAATTTCGTCATTTTTCACGACGGCGTTGGAATGGGCAAAAATTTGACCGATTGATCGAAAACAAAAATTGCGTCGGGGCCAATTTCGTCATTTTTCGCGACGGTGTCGGAATCGGCTAAAATTTAACTGATTCATCGGAAATGAAATTTGCGACGGGGGTAATTTCGTCATTTTTTCGACAGTGTCGGAATCGGCTAAAATTTGACCGATTGATGGGAAGCAAAAATCTCGCCGGGGGCAATTTCGTCATTTTTCGAGACGGTGTCGGAATGGGCTCAAATTTGATTGATTGATTGGAAACAAAAATCGCGCCGGGGGCAATTTCGTCATTTTTCGCGACGGTGTCGGAATGGGCTAAAATTTGACTGATTGATCGGAAACAAAAATAGCGTCGGGGGCAATTTCGTCATTTTTCGCGACTGTATCGGAATGGGCTAAAATTTGACAGATTGATCGGAAACAAAAATCACGCCGGGGGAAATTTCGTCATTTTTCACGACGGCGTTGGAATGGGCAAAAATTTGACAGATTGATCGGAAACAAAAATTGCGTCGGGGGAAATTTAGTCATTTTTCGCGACGGTGTCGGAATCGGCGAAAATTTGACCGATTGATGGGAAGCAAAAATCGCGCCGGGGGCAATTTCGTCATTTTTTGAGACGGTGTCGGAATGGGCTCAAATTTGATTGATTGATCGGAAACAAAAATCGCGCCGGGGGCAATTTCGTCATTTTTCGCG
>NW_019229153.1:0-614 GCF_002742605.1 Olea europaea var. sylvestris
TGGGTATTCAGGATACAATCAAATTTATATAGTTGAAGAAGACATATACAAAATTGCCTTTAGATGCCTTGGGTCTCTAGGATGTTTTGAATGGGTGGTTATGCCTTTCGGCCTAAAAAATGCAGGGCCAACTTATCAAAGGGCAATGAATTTAATCTTTCATGATATGATAGGCAAGTTTGTTAAAGTGTATGTAAATGACATATTAGTCAAGTCCATTAAAGAAGAGGACCATTTCGAACGGTTAAGATGTTCGTTTGAGCGAATGAAGCAATATAAGCTAAAGTTTAATCCCTTGAAGTGTGCATTCGGTGTTAATGCAGGGAATTTTCTTGGTTTCTTAGTACACAAGAGAGGGATTGAACTTGATAAAAATAAAGCGAAGGCCATTTTAGAGGCCAAACCACCTAGTAACAAAAAAGAATTGCAAAGATTTCTAGGCCAAGTAAACTTTTTAAGACGCTTTATTTCTAACTGTGCAGGGTGAACTAAAGTCTTTTCGCCGCTCTTAAAGCTGAAAAACCAGGACGAATTCATCTGAAAAGAAGAACATCAAAATGCTTTTGAAAGCCTGAAGATATATCTATCAAGTCCACCAGTGTTGGTGTCACCAA
>NW_019229153.1:752-3598 GCF_002742605.1 Olea europaea var. sylvestris
CAATTTACTACTTAAGTAGACGGTTAACGAAATGTGAATGTAATTACTATGCTATCGAAAAATTATGTCTTGCATTGTATTTCACATGTACAAAATTAAGGGCTTATTTACGGCCCGTAACCATTTATTTAATTTCTAAAGTAAATTTAGTTAAGTATATGTTCTCGCGCCCTATTTTACACCAAAGAGTAGGCCTTTAGACACTAGCTTTATCAAAATTCGAAATACAATATATACCTCAAAAGGCAGTAAAAAATCAGGCTTTGGCTAACTTTCTAGCCGATCATCCATGCCTTGACATGCCTGAAGAAATCGAACTAGAAATCAATTCGTTCGAGTTAAAACCTTGGGTGTTGTATTTCGATGGGTCGAAAACCTCTAAAGGTGTAGGTGTAGGAGTAGGAGTAGCATTGATTAATCCTTTAGGGATTTGCTACAAGTTCGCATTCACTTTAGACAGAATGTGCACCAATAATCAGGCCGAATATGAAGCCTTAATTGTAGGCCTAGAACTAATGATAGATATGGGAGTGAGAAATGTGATCGTTAGGGACGATTCTCAATTGGCGATCCATCAATTGATCGGTGATTTTAAATGCCAAAGTGATTCCATTATAAGTCAATATGAGATCGCCCAAGAATTATTAGAAGAATTCGATCAAGTAGAACTTTAATACGTTAATAGGATATATAACAACGTGGCAAATGAGTTAGCCCAAATGGCCTCAGGGTACTCAAAGGTTTTGAATTGGAAGTCTACTTTTGAGTATGGAATCATATTGCCCGTGACTCAAAGAAGGGCGAGAAAGATTGAACTTCACTGCATACAAGATGGAGATGCAATGGATTGGAGAATAGAGATTAAAGGGTTCCTTAAAGAACCTAATGGAGGGATTAGTAGGAAAATGAAGCTGTGTTTGTTGAACTATACACTAATAGATGAAGAGTTGTTTAAGAAACGCTCTGATGGTGTATTACTAAAGTGTGTAAGTTTGCAAGAAGCCAAGACGATCATGGCTGAGGTGCACGAAGGGATATGTGGAGCTCATCAAGCTATCCAAAGGATGAGATGATTAATTATTAGGAGTGGATAATTTTGGCTAAAGATGGGAGAATTATGCGTTCAGTATGCAAAGAGTTGTTTAGCATGCCAAAAACATGGTCCAATACAAAGGGCGCCAGCACGAGAGATGGCACCTATTATTAAATCTTGGCCGTTCAAGGGTTGGGAGGTAGACCTGATAGGGAAGATTTATCCCCCATCGTCCAAGCAACATACTTTTGTTATAGTTGCAACCAACTATTTCATCAAATGGGTAGAGGCGGTACCTTTGAAAGAGATCACCCAGAAGAATGTTATAGAGTTTATCCGTGATCACATTATTTATAGGTTTGGAATTCCACAAACGTTAATGGTAGATCACGGAACATCTTTGAATGGGGATCAAGTGAACAAATTTTTGAGCGAGTTTGGGGTTAAATTAGTAAACTCCACACCATACTATGCTCAATCCAACGGACAAGCGAAATCTTCTAATAAGATTCTAAAAAATATCATCAGAAAGATGATAGATAAAAATGTCAGAAATTGGCACAAATGTCTGAACAAGGCCTAATGGGCTTATAGAACATCACCTCGGTCAAGTACCAAAGTTACTCCTTTCCAACTTGTTTATGGACAGGAGACCGTTTTGCCTATGGAAATCAATGTGCAATCGATTAGAGTGTGCTTGCAACATAAGTTGAATGATGATGAGTATGCCGAATCACTAGTTCAAAATTTATTGGGGTTAGACGAATTAAAGTTGGATGTCTTAGATAAATTGCAAGTTCAAAAACAAAGAATGGCTAAGTTTCATAATAAAAAAGTCATAGCCAAGTCGTTCAGCCTGGGTGAACTAGTTTGGAAGACGATACTCCCTTTGGTTAGTAAGGATCCAAAGTACGAGAAGTGGTCGCCCAATTGGGAAGGACCATACAAAATTAACAATGTGTTGCCCTATGGAGCGTATCATTTGGAAGATTTAGATGGCACCAAGCACGTGAGATTCATTAACGGCAAATATTTGAAAAAATATGTTCCTTCTTTATGGGAATGTGAACAGATAAAAGTATAATCAAATATGTTGAACGATTAAAGGATAACAAGGTCAGAGCGAAATACGTTCAAATGAAGTCCTTTATTATCAAATGTTCATTACAAAAACGCAAAAACACAAATAATGGATGCTCTACAAAATACAATTAAAAGTAAGCTAATCTCCCGGTTGATCGCTGAGTAAGCCTCACATCGCCTTCCTAAATGCATCCCTGCAATGGTGGGATCGCTGAGTAAGAGGGTGGACTGGCCTCACCACCTTCCTAAATGCATCACTGCAATGGCGAGCAAAGAGGCTGAGAAGCACTCTCAGCAAGCAAGCTGAGAAGCACTCTCAGCAAGCAAGGTGGCCCGCAAGCATCCCAAAAATTGCCTTCTATCATCGACTCTTTGTAAAGGACAAATAGACGATGGGAAGAACTTCGATGGTAAAAACTTTGCTGCTGGCCAGAAAATATTTCCTATACCTCCCACACCAAAGGTGACATCAAGGCAAATAGTAAAATGGACGGACTAAACAGTCCATTTTCGGATTGGATTGATTGTCAGAATGCCAAGCAATGGCAACAAATTAGTTTCGAAAAAGAAAATGAAGATGAAGATGGAAGATGGAAAATACGAAGTATTTATAGGGGGGTGGAGATGAAGAGACAGAATATGAACAACCACATTTCTGCCTAGTAAATGGAATTAAATAGCCCAAAGTTTTGGGAAAAGTGGTGGAAATATCAAAAGAAAATGGACAAGA
>NW_019229154.1:0-3597 GCF_002742605.1 Olea europaea var. sylvestris
ATCCCAAGAAGCTACGTATCTCTTTAACATTGGTTGGTCTTACCCAATTATTTACTGCTTCTACTTTAGTTGGGTCTATCTCATCCTTGTGCTGTGATTATGTGACCCAGAAAACCTATTTTATCCAACCAGAATTCACATTTCTTGAATTTGGCATAAAGCTTCTCTTCTCTTAGAGTTTCTAAGACAATCGTGAGATGTTTCTCGTGTTCCTCATTATTCTTCGAATCGATTAAGATGCCATCAATAAAAACTATGACAAATTGGTCTAAGTATTCATGGAATACTCTGTTCATTAGATCCATAAATACTGTCGGGGCATTAGTTAATCCAAAAGGCATCACCAAAAATTCACAATACCCAAAACACGTCCTAAAAGCCATCTTAGGGATATCATTTGACTTAATTTTCAATTGATGATATCCTGATCTTAGATCGATCTTTGAAAATACTGTAGCCCCCTTGAGCTGGTCAAACAAATCTTCTATTCTTGGAAGTGGATATTTGTTTTTGATAGTGAGGTGATTCAATTCTCGATAGTCAATGCACAGCCTCATTGTTCCAACCTTCTTTTTCATAAATAACACAGGTGCACCCCAAGGTGATACACTTGGTCTAATGAAACCCTTATCTAGAAGCTCCTTCAATTGTACCTTCAACTCATGCAGTTCCAATGGTTTCATACAATATGGGTTCTTTGAAATAGGTGTTGCTCCTGGTACCAAGTCGATGGTAAACTCTACTTGCCTATCTGGTGGTACACCTAGAAGTTATAGTGTCGAACTATTCGAACATCCTCAACTAACAACTTATCTTGTTTAATGTTGGTCATCGATCCTAGAAATCTTTAACCTAATTCTTTTTTCAGCGTCCTTTCAACCTGAGTTGTTGACACTATAGGAGACAAGGTATTTACCTCAATTCCCACAAAGCGAAACTCTTCCTTGCTCGGTCTTCAAAAAATCACCATTCTCTCGGTACAATGAATAGTTGCATAGTTTTTAGACAACCAGTCCATACCAAGGATAACATCAAAGTCTTTTATCGTTAATAGAATTAGATCTACCGCTATACCTCTACCATCAATTTTCATCTTAAGATTTCTAGCTATTTGGTCAGCCACAAGTATCTTTCCAGATGGAAGGGAAATTTTTAAGGTATACGGAAGAAATTCACATTTTACTTCAGACTTTGCAACAAACGAAGAAGAAATGAACCAATGTGTAGCTCCAGAATCTATAAGTACAAATCTAGGCATATTGGAAACAGAGACGATACCTGCGAGGACACTAGGGTCTCGCTCTGCTTCTTGCTTGGATAAGGAGAAAACTCCTGCTTTTCCTCTCTTGTCATCTCTAGCCTTCTGTGTCTAATTTTGGGGGCATTCTTTAGCAAAATGTTCTGATTTCCCACACTTGAAACAAATATTTTTTCCCAATAAGCATTCTCCTTTGTGAGGTCTATCGCACTTAGGACAACATTTATCACCACCAGCTCCTACTATCTCCGTCTTTCCTTTCTTTGGTGCATTATTCCCTTTTCCTTTACCGTTATTCTGTCTATCAAAGTTCCACTTCCTCTTACCGGAGAAATTTTGAACTTGGTAAGAATTTCCAACGTTTTGAGTTCTTTGATAAGAAATAGTCTGTGCTCGCTTCAGGACTTCTCGATAAGTGTTTAGCTCGAGAACTGACACTATATCATGAATATAAGGTTGAAGCCCACGTTCGACCCTTCTAGCCCGCTTTTCCTTCGTATCCACTAGATGTGGAGCAAACCTTGATAATTCCTCAAATTTGCGTTCATTTTCCACGAGGGTCATGGTTCCCTGCTGGAGTTTGAGGAACTCCATCTCTTTCTGATCTTTCACAGCTGCTGGGAAGAATTTTTCTTCTACGAGTTCCTTAAATCTCACCCAAGTTATAGTCTGTTCTTCAGCAGGTGTTATTGACCTGGTAGTCATGTCCCACCAATGGCTAGCCCCTTCTTTAACATAAACACTGAAAATGTTACCTTTTTAGCATCTTCGTATCTTATAAATTTAAAAATACGTTCTAGTTCTTGTAACCAGTCTTCAACTGCCAAGGGATCCATACTCCCCTCGAATGATGGAGGGTTCATTTTACAAAATTGTTCTATCATTGCAGTTCGATCCCTCGGGTTGGGTACTATTTGAGGTTGAATAGCTGGTTGGTTGGGCTCCTGATGATCTGTTGGTACTTGTTGATTTAATGTTCATTGTCCAGTCAAAGGCGGTGCCTGTTGTTGCTGTCCCAATTCCCGCATTACGGCAAGCAATTCTCGTGCAAAGTTTGCTACATTAGCTTCCCCACCAGTAGAACTAGCATTAGCATTGCCACTGCTTAAGTTCATATTGGAATTCGGTGCTCTACCATGGTTGCGCTTTGGAGGCATTTCCTTTGAATGAAAAATATTCATCCAGTTAGAATTTCTTCAGGATGTAATACTAACTTTAAAAACATCCAAAGGTCAAGACAACTTTCCTTCATATATATACATTATTATTTTTCACAAACAAAAGTCATGTTAAGGTACGGTACATACATTCAAAAGTAGATGTACGTATTACATCCTATTCTATTCCAAAAACAAGATAACTAGATAAGATGGTGTCTAATCTTCTATTTCTTCTAGATCCTTCTCGGGGTCTTCATCTGGGCCTTCTTCTGGTTCTTCCTCTAACATGCTTTGTTCCGAACTATCTAGTAATGGTACGAGAAAACTTTCATCTAGAACTCTCGAAAAGCACTTAGCCAACGGTCCATTATCTAGCCTAGAATTGGTAGCTCGCAAACTAGCATTCATGGATAAGGTTATAGTCTTCTTAAAGTTTCGCCGTAAATTGCGGCTAGTTTCATAACTTTCTCGAAGTAAGTATGTAAGCTCCTCATATGAAAGGTCATCATCAGACTATAGTACGATCTCATTTATGACTGAAGCCCAAGGTTCTGGAACAGTTTTATATAACCTCCGTATCTTCACCTTATCCCTTATGTTATGGTGTATCTTCCATAACATCTCAACAATGCAATCTAGCAGATCAAGATGTTGTTCGAGGCTATGGAGCGGATACATACAATAATTATAGTAAAATGCCAATAATATGTCCCGCTTCTTCGCAAAACCACAAGCTTCTGTCCTTGTGGGGGTTCTTACCATTCGCGCCATAACTAGGACAAAAATTGATTATGTTACTCTACAAGGCTCTAATAAATAATTTGATATAAGTGTTAATGACTTCATAATCTCAACCATGACTTGATTCAAAATATTCATATATCCATCCATAGATATAGCAGTTCATTGCATAAGAAAACTCATAAACTTTAAAAAGAAGTTTCTACCTTGATCGTCGGTTGAAAGTCAGTTGCTAGCTTGCTCGATGATGAAGGACAGTGACTTTTCTTTTTAAGAAAAAAAGTCTACAGAAAAGCATAACTGCTCTGATACCACGCTGTGACACCCTGAACTTAAGCTTCGAGTGTCACGTACAAAACATAAAAACTGCTGCCTTCGCTACATGTAAATACTCTTAAATAAAAGTATTACATGTTAGAAACTTATTTTCAATTTGGT
>NW_019229155.1:0-3596 GCF_002742605.1 Olea europaea var. sylvestris
GGCCCATAGGTACTTTTCGGAACTGTAGCGACCGTTTTGGATTGAACTCATGACTTCGTCGTGACGTATGAGCGATTTTGGTCGTTTTTCTAAAGAATGAGCACTTGCATATTTGGAACGCTTGGAGAGTCGACGGACGAAAAATTGAGCGTAACTTTTCCACACGGTGTCCGTTTTGGGCCCATAAGTGCTTTTCGGAAATGTAGCGACCATTTTGGATTGAACTCACGACGTCGTCATGATGTATGAGGGATATCGGCCATTTTTCTAAAGAATGAGTACTTGCATACTTGGAACGTTTGGAGAGTCCGTGAATGAAGAATTGAGCATAACTTTTGCACACGGTGTCCGTTTTGGGCCCATAAGTACTTTTCGAAAATATAGCGATCGTTTTGGGTTGAACTCATGACTTCGTCGTGATGTATGAGGGATTTTGGCCATTTTTCTAAAGAATGAGCCCTAGCATTTCTGGATCGCTTGGAGAGTCGGCGTACGAAGAATTGAGCGTAACTTTTGCACACGGTGTCCGTTTAGGGCCCATAAGTACTTTTCGAAAATGTAGCGACCATTTTGGATTGAACTCATGACTTCGTCGTGACGTACGAGGCATTTCGGCCTTTTTTCTAAAAAATGGGCACTTGCATATTTGGAACGCTTGGAGAGTCGGCGCACGAAGAATTGAGAGTAACTTTTGGACACGGTGTCCGTTTTGGCCCCATAAGTACTTTTTGGAACTGTAGCGACCGTTTTGGATTGAACTCACAACTTCGTCGTGACGTATGAGGGATTTTGCCCATTTTTCTAACGAATGAGCACTTGCATATTTGGAACGCTTGGAGAGTCGGCGGACGAAGAATTGAGCGTAACTTTTGCACACGGTGTCCGTTTTGGGCCCATAAGTACTTTTCGGAAATGTAGCGATCGTTTTGGATTGAACTCACGACGTGGTCGTGACGTATGAGGGATTTCTGCCATTTTTCAAACGAATGAGCACTTGCATACTTGGAACGTTTGGAGAGTCCGTGAAAGAAGAATTGAGCATAACTTTTGCACACGGTGTCCGTTTTGGGCCCATAAGTACTTTTCGAAAATGCAGCGACCATTTTGGGTTGAACTCATGACTTCATTGTGACGTATGAGGAATTTTTGCCATTTTTCTAAAGAATGAGCACTTGCATATTTGGAACGTTTTGAGAGTCCGTGAACGAAGAATTGAGCGTAACTTTTGCACACGGTGTCCGTTTTGGGCCCATAAGTACTTTTTGAAAATGTAGCGACCGTTTTGGGTTGAACTCATGACTTCGTCGTGACGTATGAGGGATTTTGGCCATTTTCTAAAGAATGAGCACTTGCATTTCTGGATCGCTTGGAGAGTCAGCGTACGAAGAATTCAGCGTAACTTTTGCACACGGTATACGTTTTGGGCCCATAAGTACTTGTCGGAAATGAAGCGACCGTTTTGGATTGAACTCACGACGTCATCGTGATGTATGAGGGATTTTGACCATTTTTCTAAAGAATGAGAACTTGCGTATTTGGAACGTTAGGAGAGTCGACGTACGAAGAATTGAGCGTAACTTTTGCACACGGTGTCCGTTTTGGGCCCATAAGTACTTTTCGAAAACGTAGCGACCGTTTTGGATTGAACTCATGACTTCGTCGTGACGTACGAGGGATTTCGGCCAATTTTCTAAAAAATGGGCAGTTGCATATTTGGAATGCTTGGAGAGTCAGCGTACGAAGAATTGTGAGTAACTTTTGGACACGGTGTCTGTTTTGGGCCCATAATTACTTTTCGGAACTGTAGCGACCGTTTCGGATTAAACTCATGACTTCGTCGTGACGTATGAGGGATTTTGGCCATTTTTTCTAAAGAATGAGCACTTGCATATTTGGAACGCTTGGAGAGTCGGCGGACGAAGAATTGAGCGTAACTTTTGCACACGGTGTCCGTTTTGGGCTCATAAGTACTTTTCGAAAATGTCGCGATCGTTTTGGATTGAACTCACGACGTCGTCGTGACCTATGAGGGATTTCTGCCATTTTTCTAAAGAATGAGCACTTGCATATTTGGAATGTTTGGAGAGTCCGTGAACGAAGAATTGAGAGTAACTTTTGCACACGGCGTCCGTTTTGGGCCCATAAGTACTTTTCGAAAATGTAGCGACCGTTTTGGATTGAACTCATGACTTCCTCGTGACGTACGAGGGATTTCGGCCATCTTTCTAAAAAATGGGCACTTGCATATTTGGAACGCTTGGAGAGTCGGTGGATGAAGAATTGAGAGTAACTTTTGGACACGGTGTCCGTTTTGGGCCCATAAGTACATTTCGGAACTGTAGCGACCGTTTTGGATTAAACTCATGACTTCGTCGTGACGTATGAGGGATTTTCGCCATTTTTCTAAATAATGAGCACTTGCATATTTGGAACGCTTGCAGAGTCGACGGACGAAGAATTGAGCATAACTTTTGCACACGGTGTCCGTTTTAGGCCCATAAGTACTTTTCGAAAATGTAGCGATCGTTTTGGATTGAACTCACGACGTCGTCATGACGTACAAGGGATTTCTTCCATTTTTCTAAAGAATGAGCACTTGCATATTTGGAACGTTTGGAGAGTCCGTGAACGAAGAATTGAGCGTAACTTTTGCACACGGTGTCCGTTTTGGGCCCATAAGTACTTTTTGAAAATGTAGCGACCGTTTTGGGTTGAACTCATGACTTCGTCGTGACGTATGAGGGATTTTGGCCATTTTTCTAAAGAATGAGCACTTGCATTTCTGGATCGCTTGGAGAGTCGGCGTGCGAAGAATTGATTGTAACTTTTGCACACGGTGTCCGTTTTGGGCCCATAAGTACTTTTCGAAATGAAGTGACCGTTTTGGATTGAACTCACGACGTCATCGTGACGTATGAGATATTTTGGCCATTTTTCTAAAGAATGAGCACTTACATATTTGGAACATTAGGAGAGTCGGCGTACGAAGAATTGAACGTAACTTTTGGACACGGTGTCTGTCTTGGTCCCATAAGTACTTTTCAAAAATGTAGCGACCGTTTTGGATTGAACTCATGACTTCGTCGTGACGTACGAGGGATTTCGGCCATTTTTCTAAAAAATGGGCACTTGCATATTTGGAACGCTTGGAGAGTCGGCGCACGAAGAATTGAGAGTAACTTTTGGACACGGTGTCCGTTTTGGGCCCATAAGTACTTTTCAGAACTGTAGCGACCGTTTTGGATTGAACTCATGACTTCGTCGTGACGTATGAGGGATTTTGGCCATTTTTCTAAAGAATGAGCACTTGCATATTTGGAACGCTTGGAGAGTCGACGGACGAAGAATTGAGCGTAACTTTTGCACACGGTGTCCGTTTTGGGCCCAAAAGTACTTTTCGGAAATGTAGCGATCGTTTTGGATTGAACTCACGACGTCGTCGTGACGTATGAGGGATTTCTACCATTTTTCTAAAGAATGAGCCCTTGCATATTTGGAACGTTTGGAGAGTCCGTGAGCGAAGAATTGAGCATAACTTTTGAACACGGTGTCCGTTTTGGGCCCATAAGTACTTTTCGAAAATATAGCGACCGTTT
>NW_019229156.1:0-1835 GCF_002742605.1 Olea europaea var. sylvestris
GAAAATGTAGCGACCCTTTTGGATTGAACTCACAAATTTGTCGTGACGTGTGAGGGATTTTGACCATTTTATGAAGAACGTGCCCCTGCATATTTGGATTGATGGCGTTCGAAGAATTGAGCGTAACTTTCGCAGACGGTGTCCGTTATGCGTCCATAAGTAATTTTTGGAAATGTTGCGACCGTTTTGGGTTTAGCTCACGATTTCGTAATGACGTATTAGGGTTTTCGTCCTTTTTTTGAAGAACGACCACCCGCATATTTTTAACGCTTGGACTCTCAACCTTCGAAGAAATGAGGCGTATCATATACAAACGGTGTCCGTTTTGGGCCCATAAGTACTTTTCGAAAATGTAGCGACCCTTTTGGATTGAACTCACAACTTCGTCGTGACGTATGAGGGATTTTGACCATTTTTTGATGAACGTACAGCTCCATATTCGGATTTACGGCGTTCGAAGAATTGAGCTTAACATTTGGAGACGGTGTTCGTTATGCGACCATAAGTACTTTCTGGAAATGCTGCGACCGTTTAGGGTTTAGCTCACGATTTCGTAATGACGTAAAAGGATTTTCATCCTTTTTTTGAAGAACGACCACTCGCATATTTTTAACGCTTGGACTCTCGACCTTCGAAGAAATGAGGCATAACTTATGCAAACGGTGTCCGTTTTGTGCCCATAAGTACTTTTCGGAAATGTAGCGACCCTTTTGGATTGCAGCCACAACTTCGTCGTGACGTATGAGGGATTTTGACCATTTTTTGATGAACGTACAGCTCCATATTCGGATTTACGGCGTTCGAAGAATTGAGCTTAACATTTGGAGACGGTGTTCGTTATGCGACCATAAGTACTTTCTGGAAATGCTGCGACCGGTTAGGGTTTAGCTCACGATTTCGTAATGACGTAAAAGGATTTTCATCCTTTTTTTGAAGAACGACCACTCGCATATTTTTAACGCTTGGACTCTCGACCTTCGAAGAAATGAGGCGTAACTTATGCAAACGGTGTCCGTTTTGGGCCCCTAAGTACTTTTTTGGAAATGTAGCGACCCTTTTGGATTGAACTCACAACTTCGTCGTGACGAATGAGGGAATTTGACCATTTTTTTAAGAACGTGCAGCTGCATATTTGGATTTACGGCGTTCGAAGAATTGGGCTTATCATTTGGAGACGGTGTTCGTTATGCCACCATAAGTACTTTCTGGAAATGCTGCGACCGTTTAGGGTTTAGCTCACGATTTCGTAATGACGTAAAAGGATTTTCATCCTTTTTTTGAAGAACGACCACTCGCATATTTTTAACGCTTGGACTCTCGACCTTCGAAGAAATGAGGCGTAACTTATGCAAACGGTGTCCGTTTTGTGCCCATAAGTACTTTTCGGAAATGTAGCGACCCTTTTGGATTGCACTCAAAACTTCGTCGTGACGTATGAGGGATTTTGACCATTTTTTGAAGAATGTGCAGCTGCATATTTAGAATGACGGCGTTCGAAGGATTGAGCATAACTTTTGCAGACGGTGTCCGTTATGCGACCATAAGTACTTTTTGGAAATGTTGTGACCGTTTAGGGTTTAGCTCACGATTTCGTAATGACGTATTAGGATTTTCGTCCTTTTTTTGAAGAACGACCACACGCATATATTTTAACGCTTGGATTTTCGACCTTCGAAGAAATGAGCGTACCTTATACAAAAGGTGTCCGTTTTGGGCCCATAAGTACTTTTTGAAAATGTAGCAACCCTTTTGGATTGAACTCACAAATTTGTCGTGACGTATGAGGGATTTTGACCATTTTTTGAAGAACGTGCAGCTGCATATTTGGATTTACG
>NW_019229156.1:1858-3596 GCF_002742605.1 Olea europaea var. sylvestris
TCGTGACGTACGAGGGATTTTGACAATTTTTTGAAGAACGTGCAGCTGCATATTTGGATTGACGGCGTTCGAAGAATTGAGCTTAACTTTTGGAGACGGTGTTCGTTATGCGACCATAAGTACGTTTTGGAAATGTTGCGACCGTTTAGGGTTTAGCTCACGATTTCGTAATGACGTATAAGGATTTTCATCCTTTTTTTGAAGAACGACCACTCGCATATTTTTAACGCTTGGACTCTCGACCTTCGAAGAAATGAGGCGTAACTTATGCAAACGGTGTCCGTTTTGTGCCCATAAGTACTTTTCAGAAATGTAGCGACCCTTTTGGATTGAACTCACAACTTCGTCGTGACGTATGAGGGATTTTGACCATTTTTTGAAGAACGTGCAGCTGCATATTTGGATTTACGGCGTTCGAAGAATTGAGCTTAACATTTGGAGACGGTGTTCGTTATGCGACCATAAGTACTTTCTGGAAATGCTACGACCGTTTATGGTTTAGCTCATGATTTCGTAATGACGTATAAGGATTTTCATCCTTTTTTTGAAGAACGACCACTCGCATATTTTTAACGCTTGGACTCTCGACCTTCGAAGAAATGAGGCGTAACTTATGCAAACGGTGTCCGTTTTGTGCCCATAAGTACTTTTCGGAAATGTAGCGACCCTTTTGGATTGCACTCACAACTTCGTCGTGACGTATGAGGCATTTTGACCATTTTTTGAAGAACGTGCAGCTGCATATTTAGAATGACGGCGGTCGAAGGACTGAGCATAACTTTTGCAGACGGTGTCCGTTATGCGACCATAAGTAATTTTCGGAAATGTTGCGACCGTTTTGGGTTTAGCTCACGATTTCGTAATGACGTAAAAGGATTTTCATCCTCTTTTTGCAGAACGACCACTCGCATATTTTTAACGCTTGAACTCTCGACCTTTGAAGAAATGAGGCGCAACTTATGTAAACGGTGTCCGTTTTGTGCCCAAAAGTACTTTTGGGAAATGTAGCGACCCTTTTGGATTGCACTCACAAATTTGTCGTGACGTATGAGGGATTGTGACCATTTTTTGAAGAACGTGCAGCTGCATATTTAGAATGACGGCGTTCGAAGGATTGAGCATAACTTTTGCAGACGGTGTCCGTTATGCGTCCATAAGTACTTTTTGGAAATGCTGCGACCGTTTATGGTTTAGCTCACGATTTCGTAATGACGTAAAAGGATTTTCATCCTCTTTTTGCAGAACGACCACTCGCATATATTTTAACGCTTGGATTTTCGACCTTCGAAGATATGAGCGTAACTTATGCAAACGGTGTCCGTTTTGGGCCCATAAGTACTTTTCGAAAATGTAGCGACCCTTTTGGATTGCACTCACAACTTCGTCGTGACGTATGAGGGATTGTGACCATTTTTTGAAGAACGTGCAGCTGCATATTTAGAATGACGGCGTTCGAAGGATTGAGCATAACTTTTGCAGACGGTGTCCGTTATGCGACCATAAGTACTTTTCGGAAATGTTGCGACCGTTTTGGGTTTAGCTCACGATTTCGTAATGACGTAAAAGGATTTTCATCCTCTTTTTGAAGAACGACCACTCGCATATTTTTAACGCTTGAACTCTCGACCTTCGAAGAAATGAGGCGCAACTTACGCAAACGGTGTCCGTTTTGTGCCCAAAAGTACTTTTGGGAAATGTAGCGACCCTTTTGGATTGCACTCACAAATTTGTCGTGACG
>NW_019229157.1:0-3596 GCF_002742605.1 Olea europaea var. sylvestris
TACATCACATAGTTCCATTTGACGAAGCTGAACGTTGATGGATAAATCTTTATGACATGGGTTCTCAAGATTGGCCAAATTGAAACGTTTTAAAGGAAGTTGAACGTTATTAAAGAAGTATAAAACACAATTAAAAAGGTATTAAGTTCCATGAATTCTCAAAATTAGTAAAGTTCAAAATATCTCAAGTGTTGCAATTCATTGTGAAATAAATTAGACGATCAAATTAGTTAAGTTATGTACTTTATTTAGGCAAAAAACTAGATAATTAAAGACATGGAAATAGAAATACAGAAGACTTCAAAGTACCAAAAAAACATCTATTTTATTAATGAAATATTTACAAAGGAGGCCGAAGCTAAAATTACAAAGACCAAAATCTATACTAGCCTGTAGGTGGTTGGGGATCCGACGTCTCAGTAGCAGGCACTTCAATAGCTTGAGCGGTTTCCTAAGCTTCGCCCTCTAGAGCATCCTCTTGGTCCACTTATTCATCAGCTTCGATCTAAGAACCGAACTCTCAATTTAGCAGTATCAACTTCTCGGTAAAGCTCCCTCACTTTGTCTACTATCTCGATGTATGCAAACCTCTTCCAATAGGTGTCGAAGTACTGATACTTTTCTGTCAAATGGAACTTAGCAATATAATTCTTCATTACCACTCCACTCACCAGTTGAATATCAGCCTTGGCCCTATCTGCCTCCTGCACATAGTACTTTATCTAGGCCATATAAAATTGGTTGTATCCTTGGGCTGGTGAGTTCCAAGTTAGCCTTCTCCAAAGCTTCGGATGTCAGCTTCTGATGATTGCTTAAAGTTTCAACCTTCTTGGTCAAGGAAACCACTTTGCACTGGGATTCGTGAGGTTCTCTCTTCAGAGTCTTAATCTCTGCCAAAGTAGAATCCAACTTAGCTACTTCTTCAACTCCCTGGGATTTCAATTCTTAGGCTTCCATTTTTATTTTTATCATCTCCTCCTCTATTGAGGCCAATTTATCAACCAATTCCTTGTTTTGTGTTTGTATATCCTTCACCACCTCTTAGCATTCCAAAGCCACGCTAAAGGCTCTAGCGCTTTGGCTCTCCAATGTTGCTATAAGGTCTATCGCATCGCAGGTGGATATATATAATTACCACCTATCAGTTTGAAACTATAAAAATTAACATTGGCGCATCGGACTTTAGATGGTAACATATCTATCACCGTCAAAGCAATCTCATCGTCTTGCCCCACTAGGAACTTTCTAATTTTCCAGGGGTCTTAGATGCTGTTGCCTTTCTTACGACCTTCGAGGCCTACTCTTCTTTAGTCACAACCTCTTTATTGGCCCTCTGAACATGCCTCAACTTTAATAGTTTTCATTGAAGCCTCCATCAACTTAGAAGAGAGAGGCACAGCCTGTTTAGCAGCAGAGACAATGGTGGTGCTAGACTTTTTGGAGGAGGAGCTGCTATGGGATAATTTCTTTTTCTTCTGAGGCTCCTCCATCCTCCCTTTGCCCTTATCGACCTTTTAAACCGCCTCCTCATCACATTTTTCAACATGATCCTTACTGAGGCACACAAGCTTCTTCCTTACATATTTAGCAGCCCCAGTGGATGGTTTTAAAGCCCTGGAGCCTACTGTAGTGGTGGCCTTCAAAATCGAAGCTACGTCGGGGATACGGTACTTTTTCATTGAAAATCATATACAAACAGTAAAGACAATGTTAAAATATGAAGAAACGAACTCTATGCTTACAAAGGTCTTCGGTGTTTACCTTTCAAGGCCATTAATATGAAGTCTATGAAGTACTTGCTTCGATCGATAAGGTGGTCAAAGTACGTAACTTCAAGGAACGTTTGCAAATGTTCTCGATCACGTCCTACTCAGCTTGGTGTAGCTCAAAGTGGCTCCTTAAAATGGCAAAGCAAACAAAAAAATATCAGGTAAAAATAGAAGTACTTTAAAATTTGTAGTAGAGGAAGTCACTCACATGCTTCGTAGTATTGGGTCAGTACAGTGCAAATTGGAGCTTTGTCTCCCTCTACCATCTATGATTTTTCCTTCGCCTAAAATTAGGTTTTCTTCTATCCCTTGATAGAAGATGGCAGACCCAGTATGATGAGGGCGTGAGCTATGGTGTCATGTAATACCATCCCTTTGACTCTCTCTTTCCAAGGATACGAGGTTGGAAAGTAGAAGGCATGTAAAGGCATATCCTCGCCAAGCGAGGTCTCCTTCCATAGGAAGTAAGCCCTAACTGACTGACTTCACCCATTTGGCAAAAGTTGGGTCGGAGCCAGCACAAAAAACCTAAGGTGCAAAGGTAGACGCATGCCTATCTTCAACAGGTACACTAACAGCCACACAATCGGGCTTCGAATAACAAGCACGTTTGTGGGCCTCAAAAATTAAGAATTCTATAAACTCTGGGATCCTAAATTTCTTCCTAATGAGGTTAATTTGGTGGAGGTCATGGTAGAAGGAATATTTTCAGCCCCATACCACGCCTCGTAGTTCATAGGACCCTTACTCATGGCCCAATAACCCCCTTCCGACCACTGAGCATAGCTTCGTCGCTAACCCTAGAAACTGTTATCTACCACCGATAGCACTCAACCCAGAAGCCGTTAAATTTGAGAGAAAAATTGGAAATGTTGGGAAATAGAACTCTCACAAAAATTACCTAAATCAAAGAAAGCCCAGGGAAGTGATTTCGCTGGAAAATGGAGATTGTCGGAAAGTTTAAGAATTTTTAAGATTTTCACAAAAGTAAAGGTCAAACAATGGCAGGCTTTTAGCTTTTATACAGAAGATAAAAGAATCACAACCGTTGGATCGAAATCTAATCCATCTGAAGCGTCCATTCTTGGTTACATCTGAGGCATTGAATTGGAACAATTTCTTTTGTCAACACCTTAGATTGATGTGTGTTCATCACCTATGAGCCTCAACTTGTCAACCTTAGAACACTACAGCATGACCATCACTACGCACTAAGTAATCACTGTACGTGTATTGGAAGTTGTAACCTTTCAACTGTTTTTTCTTGGAAACGTTCAAAAACATCAAATCATTGGCACTATTGTTAAGGTTACTTCTATCAAACAAAGGGACCTTGGCAGTTCAGCATTTCCCTGCTTCAGCTCAAATTAATTTCAGCTTCTATGAAAACAAATGAGTATCGACAGTTCGGCACTTTCCTACTTCGACTCAAATTAATTTCAACTTTTATCAAAATAAGGAGCCTCGACAATTCAACACTTTCTTGCTTCAACTTAAATTTATTTAAGCTTCTATCAAAACAAAGGAGCATTGGCAGTTCAGCATTTCTCTGTTTCTACTCAAATAAATTTAAGCTTCCATTGAAATAAAGGAGTCTCAACAATTTAGCACAGCACAAGGATAGGACGACATGCAAGAATTATGTTTAACTTTGAAATCCAATCATGATATAAATATTTATACTTGGAGGACTATTGTGTTCGTAAAAAATTTAACCATGACAAGAAAACTGGCCCAAAATACCTTTTACTTAATATTGAAATCATTTGGTGGACTATTGTTATGCCTCGCCACATAGGCTCCATGTGGGCAACCCTCTGAAGCCCT
>NW_019229158.1:0-3596 GCF_002742605.1 Olea europaea var. sylvestris
CCGGGGAAATTTCGTCATTTTTCACGGTGGTGTCGGAATGGGCTAAAATTTGGCAGGTTAATCGGAAACAAAAATCGCGCCGGTGGCAATTTCGTCATTTTTCGCTACGGTGTTGGAATGGGATTAAATTTGAATGATTGATCGAAAAAAAAAATCGCGCCGAGGGCAATTTCGTCATTTTTTGCAACGGTGTCAGAATGGGCTAAAATTTGACTGATTGATCGGAAACAAAAATCGCTCCGGGGGCAATTTCGTCATTTTTCGCGATAGTGTTGGAATGGGCAAAAATTTGACAGATTGATCAGAAAAAAAAATGGCGCGGGGGGCAATTTCGTCATTTTTCGCGACGGTGTCGGAATCGGCTAAAATTTGAAAGATTATTCTTAAACAAAAATCGCACTGGGGGCAATCTTGTCATTTTTCGTGACGGCGTCGGAATCGGCTTAAATTTGACTGATTGATCGGAAACAAAAATCGCGCTAGGGGTGATTTCAACATTTTTCGCGACGGTGGGGGAATGTGCAAAAATTTGACAGATTGATCGAAAACAAAAATCGCTCTTGGGGCAATTTCGTCATTTTATTTTTCGCTACGGTGTCGGAATCGGCTAAAATTTGACTGATTGATCGGAAACAAAAATCGCGCTAGGGGTGATTTCAACATTTTTCGCGACGGTGGGGGAATGTGCAAAAATTTGACAGATTGATCGAAAACAAAAATCGCTCTTGGGGCAATTTCGTCATTTTATTTTTCGCTACGGTGTCGGAATCGGCTAAAATTTGACTGATTGATCGGAAACAAAAATCGCGCTAGGGGTGATTTCAACATTTTTCGCGACGGTGGGGGAATGTGCAAAAATTTGACAGATTGATCGAAAACAAAAATCGCTCTTGGGGCAATTTCGTCATTTTATTTTTCGCTACGGTGTCGGAATCGGCTAAAATTTGACTGATTGATCGGAAACAAAAATCGCGCTAGGGGTGATTTCAACATTTTTCGCGACGGTGGGGGAATGTGCAAAAATTTGACAGATTGATCGAAAACAAAAATCGCTCTTGGGGCAATTTCGTCATTTTTCGTGACGGTGTGGGAATGTGCAAAAATTTGACAGACTGATCGGAAACAAAAATCGCGCCGGGGGCAATTTCGTCATTTTTCGCGACGGTGGGGGAATGTGCAAAAATTTGACAGATTGATCGGAAACAAAAATCGCGCCGAGGGCAATTTCGTCATTTTTCGCGACGGTGTCGGAATTGGCTAAAATTTGACAGATTAATCTTAAACAAAAATCGCGCCAGGGGCAATCTCGTCATTTTTCGCGACGGTGTCGGAATCGGCTTAAATTTGACTTATTGATGGGAAACAAAAATCGCGCCGGGCAAAATTCCTCATTTTTCGCAACGGTGTCGGAATGAGCTAAAATTTGACTGATTGATGGGAAACCAAAATCGCGCCGGGGGCAATTTTGTCATTTTTCGCGGCGGTGTCGGAATGGATGAAAATTTGACAGATTGATCGGAAACAAAAATCGCGCCGTGGGCAGTTTCGTCATTTTTTGCAACGGTGTCGGAATGGGCTAAAATTTGAATGATTGATCGGAAAAAAAAATCGCGCCGGGGGCAATTTCGTCGTTTTTCGCGACGATGTTGGAATGGGCAAAAATTTGACAGATTGATCGGAAACAAAAATCGCGCCGGGGAAATTTCGTCATTTTTCGCGACGGTGTGGGAATGTGCAAAATTTTGACAGATTGATCGGAAACAAAAATCGCGCCAGGGGCAATTACGTCATTTTTCGCGATGGTGTCGGAATGGGCAATAATTTGACAGATTGATCGAAAACAAAAATCGTGCCGGGGGCAATTTCATCACTTTTCGCGACTGTGTCGGAATGGGCTAAAATTTGACTGATTCATCGGAAATAAAAATCGCGCCGAGGGCAATTTCGTCATTTTTCTCGACGGCATCGGAATCGGTTAAAATTTCACAGATTAATCGGAAACAGAAATTGCGTCGGGGGCAATTTCGTCACTTTTCGCGACGGTGTCGGAATGGGCTAAAATTTGACTGATTGATGGGAAACAAAAATCGGGCCGAGGGCAATTTCGTCATTTTTCGCGACGGTGTCGGAATCGGCTAAAATTTGACAGATTCATCGGAAACAAAAATAGCGTCGGGGGCAATTTCGTCATTTTTCGCGACGGTGTCGGAATCGGCTAAAATTTGACAGATTCATCGGAAACAAAAATAGCGTCGGGGGCAATTTCGTCATTTTTCGCGACGGTGTCGGAATCGGCTAAAATTTGACAGATTCATCGGAAACAAAAATAGCGTCGGGGGCAATTTCGTCATTTTTCGCGACGGTGTCGGAATCGGCTAAAATTTGACAGATTCATCGGAAACAAAAATAGCGTCGGGGGCAATTTCGTCATTTTTCGCGACGGTGTCGGAATCGGCTAAAATTTGACAGATTCATCGGAAACAAAAATAGCGTCGGGGGCAATTTCGTCATTTTTCGCGACGGTGTCGGAATCGGCTAAAATTTGACAGATTCATCGGAAACAAAAATAGCGTCGGGGGCAATTTCGTCATTTTTCGCGACGGTGTCTTAATGGGCTCAAATTTAACTGATTGATCGAAAACAAAAATCGCGTCGGGGGCAATTTCGTCATTTTTCGCGACGGTGTCGGAATGAGCTCAAATTTGACTAATTGATCGGAAACAAAAATCGCGCCGGGGGCAATTTGGTCATTTTTCGCGACGGTGTCGGAATGAGCTCAAATTGACCTGATTGATCGGAAAAAAAAATTGCGTCGGGGGCAATTTTTACACTTTTCGCGACGGTGTCGGAATGGGCTCAAATTTGACTGATTGATGGGAAACAAAAATCGCGCCGGGGGCAATTTCTTCATTTTTCGCGACGGTGTTGAAATTGGCAAAAATTTGACAGATTGATCAGAAACAAAAATCGCGCCGAGGGCAATTTCGTCATTTTTCGCGACGGTGTGGGAATGTGCAAAAATTTGACAGATTGATCGGAAACAAAAATCGCGCCGGGGTCAATTATGACACTTTTCGTGATTGTGTCGGAATGGGCTAAAATTTGACTGATTGATGGGAAACAAAAATCGCGCCGGGGCAATTTCGTCATTTTTCACGACGGTGTTGGAATGGGCAAAAATTTGACAGATAGATCGGAAACAAAAATCGCGCCGGGGCAATTTCGTCATTTTTCGCGACGGTGTGGGAATGTGCAAAAATTTGACAGATTGATCGGAAACAAAAATCGCTCCGGGGGCCATTTTGTCATTTTTCGCGACGGTGTCAGAATCGGTTAAAATTTGACAGATTAATCAAAAACAAAAATCGCTCCGGGAGCAATTTCGTCATTTTTCGCGATGGTGTTGGAATGGGCAAAAATTCGACAGATTGATCGGAAACAAAAATCGCGTCGGGGGCAATTTTGTCATTTTTTCGCGACGGTGTGGGAATGCGCAAAAATTTGACAGATTGGTCGGAAACAAAAATCGCTCCGGGGGCAATTTCGTCATTTTTCGCGACGGTGTCGGAATCGGTTAAAATTTGACAGATTAATCA
>NW_019229159.1:0-3128 GCF_002742605.1 Olea europaea var. sylvestris
TCAGGTATCGGAAGATCACGTTCGTGCTCCTCACCAGTCATCAAGCTCGGAAAATCTACAGGTACGATTTTTGGTAGCATCATCCTAATCTAATTTATTTATTATAAGCCGTTTTCTTCAATTCATTACCTCTTTTCAAATCCCACGATGAACGTAATATACATGTTGTTTTCTACTGGCATTACATTCTCTAATGAATTAAAATGACACTAGTGAAGGTGCTGATTATCAACCCGAGCCACATTAATCTAGCGTGTACGCAGTTAAATAGAAATTCAAAGTCCAGTCATTAAATATTTTCCTAACTGACGTACTCGATGATGAGGATTTGAAGTGATGCATTTTAACAAGGAAACTACATTGTTTCAAGGAACGTGTCAACATTATTTGAACTATTTGGTGTTGAGGCGAGACCAACATCGGCTGCAAAAGGTCGGTTAAATGATGTACAGGAACCACATTTGGTTGGGATACATAATGTTTCGATTGACCATAATATCATTTGTTGTCGCACAACCATTTTGTGTAGGGAAATGTTGATGTTGGCATGGAGTTGGAATCTCTGTTACATCAGCCGATTAATGTTAAACAAGATGACGATAACAATGGAAATGGGGTTGGGAAAATGTGTTAGCTCTTGGTTCATTATGTAAGTGTTATGTCCTAAACACGTGCGGACTCAACAGTGGACTGCACTTGGCTGCAGCACACTGTCAACTAGGCCCAGATGCAACAAAATTGTATACGATACCAAAATCAAGAATTTTATAATAACCTCATACAAAATCTGAAATTCACATGTCATATTTGACGAACACACAAACATTACAAAATAATGTTGCAATAGTTTTGAATTGGGGTAACACAACTCAAAATCAAAGTCAAAAATTGAAAAGACGTAAGTCCCACTTTTATTTTTTTTATTTTTTATTTTTTTTACATTACACATCCATACAGAGGGACTACGTAATTAATTGGGTAAGTTTTGCCTATTCTGCTTTTTCAATTTTGCATTGAGTTTGGAGAGAAATTAAATGAAAGGCTTAATCTTAGGAAAATTCTAAAAAAAAAAAAAAAAAAAAGTCAGTTATATAAGAATGTTTGAGTCTAAATTTGGAATATAGTATTTCTTAAAATATTTAACAAACTGCACAGTATTTTATGGATTATTAACATAACATAGTATAATTTGAAAATTTATTTTGTAATGATGTAGATGCAAAATTTTCCCTTATTTTTTTTGTTTGTTTGAATTGTAATCAATTAGCCACATTAGCCCATCAACAATTAATTTCAATGGATTAGCCCACCTCAAAAAAAATTTTGTTTAATCTTTAGCCCACTAATCTATATAATTTTAGGCCCAATAATACCCATTACCCATTTTCTTATTCACGTATAATCCCCTTTTCTTCCATTCTCGTTCCTTTGCCTTTGCAAGACCAATTCAAGTAATTCCCAAAAATCAAAAATCAAAATCCCTAAATCTATTCATCTTGCTCCTGCCCATAGCCGGTCGTCAAATGGAACCTTCGAGTGCAGACGCCTGCGCCCTGCTGATTGCCGTGAGTGACGTTGAGTCCGTGACCGTGACCCAACGTCTCACCGACTCGCCGCCTGGTTGCTGACTTGGGTTAGGTTTTAGGATAAGTAATTTACTAATTAGAACATGAAAATCTTTCGATATATTTTCAATTAATTATACTTGATTTGTTGTATATAATAAATACTAGGTATTAAGGTATAAGATAACTAGATAATAAGAATTAAGAAGGCAAAAGGCATAAGCCAATTTGAAACGGTGAAGTTTAAGGACTTGAAATTTTGTTCGAGATCTTGGATTTGCAGCTTTCTTGTTTCTGCCCTCTCTTATGAGTCAGTCAGTCAGAGTTATAAACAAATATTAATAATTAATATCAATTAGGAAGCATTTGTTGCTCCATTTTTACTTATTTCAATTGAATCAATTCTCTCTTATCTTATAGTATACTACTATGTAGTATTTAGTTTACAATTGGTAAGGGTGTATTTAAGAGTTTTTACATTTTAAGTTCTTTGATTGTTGGGCAGTAGGAAATCTTTGTCATTTCTAATATTTACTCTTCCAGTTGTGAAATCGAACATGCTGTCTTGCTTCCTAATCTTAGCCAAAGGCAAAACGAAAACCTCGCAGCCAAAGCCAATTGTTAATATGAATATTTACTTATGAAACATTAGTTACTTCTTAGTTTTCTAGGATTTTTTTGTTTAATTGTAGGTGAAGCATTTTGATTCTATTAACACTAAACATTGAACGAGAATTTAGTAAGAATTTAGATCTAGATTCTATTATAGATGAATTTTATGCTGTAAAATATCGCCGGATACAACTTCAATAGTTCTTATTATATATAAATCTTCTTCGTACATTAAATTATATATAAATCTTCTTCGTACATTAAATTTTTAAAAAAATTTGCCCCCCGTAACAGTAATTCCTAGCTCTACCCCTGGTCCTAAGTCCAATCAATTTTGAACATAAACACTTTTAATATATATTTGATGTATTTTATTTATGACAGATCAATTATTTAATTGAATTAACATTTTAATAAATTAAATAATAGAGTTTGTAAATTCAATTTTTAGTAACTTGTTAATTACAAAGATTTGTGAAAATGGAATACAAATTATATATGATTGAATCTTAAATCCTTCGTGATCGTAATAATAACGAGATACAAATATCGTTATTACGGATAGACTATCATATGTGACATTTCTTACTTATGGAGTAAGTAGATGATCTTACAAGTTAAAGTATGACGACACTTAAATAAACACGTGAATGTTTCGTTATTTAACAAAACATTAAAAATTCGTTGGAGAATTCCACATGAATAACTATCTGAGTATCAGTAGGTAATCTCTAACGTTCGGTAGTGAAATTGGTCTTTTGACTTGATGTTATCATAGTACTTTATATGGAGCATGTTTTGATGATGTTGAATGTTGCTTCGCCAAGAGTCGCTAATACATCGTTTGGATATGAACGTGCCTAACATATCTTTGTTTCTTGGCGTGAACGTGCCTAACATGTGTTTTGACGGACAAATCGGTTCTTTTTTCTTTTCTTTTCTTTTTTATGA
>NW_019229159.1:8850-16328 GCF_002742605.1 Olea europaea var. sylvestris
TTGCACAATGTCGCTCTTCTACAAGTAATGGCAGTGTTTGTTTTTACAACTTCAGAGAGTGTTTCTTCTATTATAGATATAAGATTTTGCAGTGTACAAGTAGACAGCAAATGCAGAAGCGCTAATCCCTGCGAGTAGCCAGTAGAAGTAATCCACGTGAGTCCGATTAAAATTATCTGAAAACCAACCATCTCGACCCGGGCCACTGGTGGCTTTCTCCACCACAGAGATGAGAAAGCTGCTCAAGAAATTCCCTATGCCAAATATACTGAGGTATAGAGCAGGACCTATACTTTTCAGCTCGTTTTGAACTTGGTCGTAAAAGAATTCTTGGAGGCCGACCATAGTAAATACATCTGCAATTCCAAAAAGCAAATACTGAGGTAGCAGCCACCACACGCTCATTGGCACTGTTGCATTTGCCTTGTCCACGAGGCCATACTCAGCAACAGTTTTCAGGCGTTCCCTCTCGACTAAAGCTGCAATTATCATGGAAAGAACAGATAGAACTATCCCAGTTCCAATTCGTGAAAGCATTGACATGCCTGATGGTTTCTTACTCATAGCTCTTGCAATAGGAACCAAAATACGATCATATAATGGAATAAAGACAACAATGCCAATGGCGATCAAAGATTGAAGTGAAGCAGCAGGTATTTGCAAGCTAGACGTGATAGAACGATCCATTGTAAGTCCTTGTTCGGTGAAAAAAGTCGACGATTGTGGAGATACAATGGCATATCCCAAACATGTAGTCCATATTGGAACAAGTCTTAGAACTGCCTTTGCCTCTTCAATCTCTGTGACGGTACAAACTTTGCCATATTCCTTTGAACCATCAGGTGCAAGCAATGCTTTATTAAGAAACCTGTTACAAATCAGAAAGATAATAATGAAACAAAATGAGATTGATTCCATTATTTCAATCTTGAAAAGCAAAGATTTAGAGTAAAACAATATCATAGTTTGTTGTGGTTCCAGGTTAAAAGGTCACGTGTCTACTAATTTACAATGTCAAATTTTACACATTTGATAAATGGTATGTTTAATAATGAATCAACCGCAATAAAAGCGACCTTCGATGTTGCATAAAGACAGACTGTCCTCAAGATGCTCAATGACACTGACAATACCAACCTAATGCACCAAAGACAGGTCAAAAGAAATTTTATCTCCAAATATCAAAATACACATAAGGGTAGTCAACTGTTGACTTACTTGAACTGTTCAGAGCTTTGATAAGGCAGAATTCCCCGAGCTTCCTCTTCCTTAGATATTGCTGTCTGGGTAGTCGCATTCAGGAATACTCGACCAATTCTCACAAATGGGTTTCTTTCATCACTTCGTACGCGAAACCGGTAAGTCCTTGTTCCAAGCAAAAATGTAATTAGCGCAAGGCACATAACAATGCAGGGGATTCCAAAGCCAAGACCCCAACTCAGGTTGTCTTGAATGTAGCACAAAACAAGGAGAGCCATTATAGTACCCAAATTCATGGAAAAATACCACCAATTGAAGAATGAGCTTTTGGCTTCACATTCTCGTAAGTCCTGTTCATCAAACTGGTCAGCACCGAAAGCTTGAACACAAGGTTTATGCCCTCCTTGTGCTAGTGCAACTAAATAAAAAGAGAAGTAGACGATAATAATTTGAAACTGCGGCGCAGAGCATGCCTTGTTATTTGTGGCATTTTGGCAGTGAGAAGATTTGAATGAATAGAGAACAACAGATGTAGACAAGAAGCAAAGTCCCTGAGATCCATAACAATCCAAAAAGAACGTGATTAGCATTTTCCCAGAAGAAAAGTATTTTCAAGAATCATTGCATCCTGAACTCTTCACGAAAGAAAACCTTCTGTACTTAGATTTATACCATTTATTAATGAATAAGCCAGATGGGTTATTAGTATTTTCCTAATACGCTCGAGTAGAGAATTACATGGTAAGTGTCTAATGAACAGAACTGCTCCGTAATGGCTTTTTCAGTTGAGGAAAATGTTGAAACTTTGGCCTTACCCTTGATCATAAGTAGAAAACTGATGCATACAACCTAAACCAGACATGAAATGCTTAATCCCGTTTTAAATATTAATGTGTAATGTATTAAAAAATTGGCAAAAGAAAATATAAATCACAGGCCTCCAAATTTTTAATTATCAAACATATGCAAGTAGAAATAATGATGCAGACCCCCACTTCGTATTTGTATAATAACATGAACAATATCACAGAACACAAATATAAGCATCCTCACAATGAATTCAAAATGCCACAACATACAGAAAATCCGGTAACTAACAGACCAAGTATCACAAATTCAACCAAGTAAAATAGATGTTCATCACAACATGTGCAATGCTACCAACTTTAACATAGAAGTTCAGAAAGATCCATAAAAGTCAAAGCACCAAAAAGCTTCCAATTTGATCCAAAACTACCTACACGGACAAGTATCAATCTTTTTTGTCAATCTGATTTTTTTTTAAAAGTACAAAGTGATTAGAGTTGAAAAGTTTTAACTTTCTGATATCGCCTTCTGATAAATATAGTACTCAAGTAGTTATAAGCTCAAAAATCAAGTTTTAACTTGGCTATGTAGGATGTGATTAGAGTTGAAAAGTTCTCAAGACTAACCAGGATATAGAGCCCAAAGGCAATGACAATGGTCCGGCATCGACCGAGAAACAGGTCGGCCACAAAAGCACCCAAAAGCGGCAAAAGTCCCGACGCTCCGTTCCACGCATTCACGTTCGCTGCCGCAGTTGCGGTGGATTGGCCCAAAGGACCCGTCAAATAAGTTATTAAATTCGAGCTTATTCCAAAGTAAGAAAATCTTTCAGCCACTTCAACACCTAAAAAATTTTAAAAAACGAAAAATTTAAACACCATTTTTTTTGCTATAAACTGTTGAATGTGAAATTTGTTGAAATATTTTGAATTAGTCAGCTAGGATTAATTAGGTTGTTGCTGCATTTTGAAATAATTCCTATTGATTAGGACACGTTTACTTTGAACATTTCTCTAGGTCTCTCCCATGATTCTCGGAGTTGTTGAGACGTGGGCTGTTTATTGATAAGTGTGTTTTTGCACACTTATTTACATCACAAACATGACTTAAATGCAGNATTTGAGGACCAAAATGAATCAAACTAAAAGCTAGCTATACTATGCGACCGCATAGTACAAAACCTATGCGGTCGCGAGTGAACCTCCAGGGATGAAAAAGGGCATTTTTCTTAAACCTATGCGATCGCATAGGTATAAATTTTTTCGAATTTTGCACTTTCCTTATATGATTGCAACTCCTTTGATAACCTAATTTGGACGAGTTTAAATACCAACAAAACGTCCAGAAGCCGGACGAACGACTTGGGAGGCAAAAACATCAATCTTGGAGTGGAATTGAAGGCAAGAACAAGCAATTGATGCGAGATTTACGAGATTTCTTCAACCATTGACAATCCGGTGATGTATTTTATTCATATTTTGTTAGTTTTCGTTATTTTTATCATGATAGGCTAGATTTTTGCAACTAGGTAATCGATGAACCATGTAATTTTTATTAAACTTGCTATTTCATGATTTTGAATTATTAGTTTGATGGATATTTAAATGGATTATATTGATTTACTTATTTCCACAATTAATGGATGGATATTTGAATGGATTATATTGATTTATTTATTTCCACAATTAATGTGCACTAGATTTGTATGAACTTGGTGGTTTAATTCTGAATTTGAGAAAATTAGATTAGACTCGACATATATAATTCATCATAGGGTCCGATAGGGGATAGAAATATACCCCTATGCCCTATGTAAATCTTTAATTGCTCACAAAAATATTATATGCGTTCTTGTAAAATTGCATCCGTCATAGAGATATAGGCTGATAATTTATGAGAATAGGTTCAATACATCTCAAGAGAGAGTATTGAATAGAATTAGGAGTATTGATTTATCAAATTCTTATTGAATTATCAAAATTGTGAAATTAGGGTTTAATTGGTAATTATTTGGGGATTCGTGATCCTAGTGCATTTGTTTTACATAGATTTTCATAAATTGACAATATATTTTATCGATTTTTCATAACATTTCGTAATTGAGTCATTAGTTAAGCGAATTTAAGTAATTAGGGTTTGATTTGAAATTAGGGTTTTTCAATTTGGGGATTTCTCCCAAAATTAGGGTTTTTGATTCCAAAATTCACTTCAACTCAATTAGTTTCGGTTAAGGCTAAAATAAGTAAAATTGAATTAACCAATCTCTGTGGGACGATATTCGGACTCAATTGATCCACTTTATTACTTGTTAACGAACCGTACACTTGCGGTAATTTAAATCGAAAGAAATATTTCGCGAACAAGTTTTTGGCGCCGTTGCCGGGGATTGAGTTTAGTTTAATTTTATTTCTTGAGGCACTAATTCGAACTTAATTTTTATTTAGCATAATTTTTTTTTTGTTATTTTTATTTTAGTTTATTTTTCTCTATTTGTATTTTAGTTAATTAAATTGTTTGAATCTAAGTGCTCGTACTGGTTTTAATTCTCAGATTTGCATGTCACGATTGCCTGGAGGAGAATTGATTCCAGCTGATCCTGAAATTGAGCGCACCTTTCACCGACGACAAAGAAATCACCGCGAAGCACAAGTACAAATGGCCAACGAGTTAAACAATCCCATGATTCATGCTAACGAAGGAGAGGCAATGGACGAAGGGAATGAGATTCTGGGGGATTTCTTGACTCCTCAAGTGATCAGTCCAGCATAGTGTATCCACCATTTGGGCAACCTAATTTTCAGTTGAAGACCAATGTGATACAGCTGTTTCAAAATGGACACTAATTCTATGGCAAGGCTGAGGAGAACCCACACACACATGTATCTCGATTTCTGGATATGTGTCAACATTTCAGATACCAAGGAATTTCGGATGACGCCATTAGGTTGAGGCTTTTTCCACACACACTACGAGACCAAGCACTTGAATGGTTGGATTCACTCCCGGTTGCAAGTATCACTACATGGAATGAGTTGGCACACAAGTTCTGCACAAAGTTCTTCTCCCCAGCCAAGATAGCAAAGCTGAGACATGATATATCAGTATTCAATCAAGGAGAGACTGAATCATTTGATGAAGCCTCGAACAGATTCAAAAACATGCTCCGGAAATGCCCTCAGCATGGGTTCGATAAAAAGACCCAAATCCGATTCTTCTACACAGGATTACTTCCATACCATAAGAGCATGGTAGATTCAGCATTAGATGGCTCAATATCCACAAGAACAGTTGATGGGGCATTGGAATTATTTGAGCGAATGGCTACCACATCAGCCATGTGGTCTTCTGAGAGGGCAACTCCAAAGAAAACTCCAGGTGTCTACGAGGTGGACGCTTATTCAGCAATCTCTGCAAAAATTGATTCTCTTTATCACAAGATGGAGAGCATGTCACAAACGTCACAAGCTAAGAAGAGCAATTGTGAGGAATGTGGAGCCGAACATAAAACATCAGATTGCCCTATACTCATGCAAGGAATTGAGCAAGCAGACTACGCACAGTGGGGACAACGCCAGTAGAATAATCAATATAGTGAGACTTTCAATCCTAGCTGGAAGAAACATCCCAACTTCTCGTGGAGCAACCAGAATCAGAATAAGCTACAGGGGCAGTTTCAACAACAGGAGAAGAGGTCTCAATTGGAAGATATGATAGGAAAGTTCATGGAAAAGGCCGAAGTTACACTTCAAAATCAAAATGCAGCCATCAAAAATTTGGAAACTCAGATGGGGCAGCTAGCCATCACATTGACTGGGAGAACACCAGGTAACTTACCAAGTAATACAGAAATCAATCCTAAAGAGCAAGCAAAGGCCATTACAACTCGAAGTGGAGTTCAATTACCTGAAATTCATGTCAAGAGACCGGGGGTGATTAGAGAAACATCTTCCTCCGCTGAAGAAGAGACAGTTGTAAAGGAATCAAGTTCAAAGGAAAATTCACAAGAATCACAAGATAATGCCAAAGTCACAGTTAACCCCTACGAACCTCCGATTTCCTTTCCACGGCGCTTGAAAAAGCAAAAAGTGGAGCAACAATACAAAAAATTTCTAGAAATCTTCAAAAAGCTCCATATCAACATCCCTTTAGCAGATGCACTATTCCAGATGCCTAGCTACGCGAAGTTTCTGAAGGATATCATATCAAATAAACGCAAGCTGGAAGATCATGAGACAGTCATGCTTACTGAGGAATGTAGTGCCAGAATTCAGAACAAGCTTCCACCAAAACTAAAAGATCCAGGGAGTTTTACTGTTCCTTGCACAATCGGTGAAGTATATTTTGATAAAGCATTATGTGACCTCGGTGCAAGTATTAATTTAATGCCTTTGTCTGTTTTCAGGAAACTAGGATTGGGAGAAGGTAAAGCAACCACTGTGACACTTCAGCTGGCTGACAGGTCACTGACACATCCCAGAGGAATAATTGAAGATGTACTTATCAAGGTTGAGAAGTTCATATTTCCAGCAGACTTTCTTATCCTGGACATGGAAGAGGACAAGGACGTTCCCTTGATACTTGGCAGACCATTTCTGACAACAGGGAGAGCATTAATAGATGTTGAAAGAGGTCAATTGATTTTAAGATTGGGAGAGGAGCAGATATCATTCAATGTATTCAAGGCAATGAAGTTACCAGCAGAATCTGACAGCTGTTATCAAGTTGACATTATTGACAAGGCAGTACAAGAAACATTTTTACTACACTGTCCATCTGACGCCTATGAGGCATGTATTGCACAATCCCAATCAATCCAATCAGAGTCTGTTGAAGTTGAAACATGTGCAAGATTTTTGGAGACCAACCCGCCTTACACACGAAAGAGGCACTTCGAGGAATTGGGGACGGAAAACACAAAGCCACTACCTTCAGTTTAGCAGCCGCCAGTTTTAGAACTCAAACAACTGCAGCCACATCTCAGATATGCTTATTTAGGAGAATCAGATACACTTCCAGTAATCATTTCGAACACAGTCAGTGAAATGGAGGAGAAAAAATTGTTCAGGGTACTTAGAGAGAACAAGACGGCGATTGGTTGGACAATAGCTGACATTAAAGGAATCAGTCCTTCCATGTGCATGCATAAAATCTTAATGGAGGAAAATTGCAAGCCTAGCATAGAAAGTCAGAGAAGATTGAACCCGAACATGAAGGAAGTAGTCAGGGCAGAGATACTGAAGTTATTGGATGCAGGAATTATTTACCCAATTTCAGATAGTGCATGAATCAGCCCTGTTCAAGTGGTACCGAAAAAAGGGAGAATCACAGTGGTGAAAAATGAGAAGAATGAATTAATTCCCACCAGAACGGTTACGGGTTGGAGAGTTTGCATTGACTATCGCAAACTCAATGCAGCTACACGAAAAGATCACTTCCCACTGCCATTCATTGATCAGATGTTGGAGAGGTTG
>NW_019229159.1:17301-29779 GCF_002742605.1 Olea europaea var. sylvestris
AGATACGCGATAAGAAGGGCACCGAGAACGTAGTAGCAGATCACCTATCCAGACTAGAATCTGGGGAGACGAAAGATTTAGTGGATATAAATGAGATCTTCCCGGATGAACAGATGTTGAGAGTGGATGAAGCACCTTGGTACGCAGATATTGTCAATTACTTGGCCAGTTCCATTCCACCACCTGACTGCTCCAGTCACCAAAGAAAAAAATTCTTTGCTGAGTTAAAATACTATTTCTGGGAGGATCCAATTCTTTATAGGCGAGGAGCTGATCAGATAGTTAGGAGGTGCGTACCTGAAGAAGAAGTACATGAGATTCTCGAGCACTGTCACTCATCCGCATATGCAGGACACTTTGGAGCTTCAAAAACAGCTGCAAAGATTCTACAATCAGGTTTCTACTCATTGTTTAAAGATACATTTGAGTTTGTTAAGAGATGTGACAGATGTCAACGCACTGGGAATATCTCGAGAAGAAATGAAATGCCACTGAACAATATTTTGGAAGTGGAGATATTTGATGTTTGGGGAATTAACTTCATGGGACCTTTTCCCCTTTCGTTCTCAAACCAGTATATCTTGGTGGCAGTCGATTACGTCTCAAAATTGGTGGAAGCAGTTGCATTGCCAACAAATGACTCGAAGACAGTAATTGGCTTCCTGAAGAAATACATTTTCACCCGATATGGTACACCGCGGGCTATAATCAGCGATGGGGCAAGCATTTCTGTAATCTCCAGTTTGAGCAACTACTAAATAAATATGGCGTTAAACACCGCGTTGCTACCCCATACCATCCACAAACCAGCGGGCAAGTTGAGGTATCTAATCGGTAGCTGAAGAGAATACTAGAAGTCACTGTGAATTCATCTAGAAAGGATTGGTCTAAAAAGCTGGACGATGCATTATGGGCTTACAGAACAGCATTCAAGACCCCGATCGACATGTCTCCATACCGCCTAATCTTTGGGAAAGCATGTCATCTGCCATTAGAAATGGAGCATCGGGCATATTGGGCTATGAAACAGTTAAATATGGACTTGAATGCCGGAGAAAAGCGTTTACTGCAACTGAATGAGTTAGACAAATTTAGAATGGAGGCTTATGAGAATGCAAAACTTTATAAGGAGCGAACCAAGAAGTGGCACGATATGCACATTCAGATGCGAGTGTTCGAAGTGGGGCAGCAAGTACTACTGTATAACTTGAGACTCAAGTTATTCCCGGGAAAACTACGATCATGGTGGTCGGGTCCCTACACAGTCACAAAAGTTCTACCGTATGGGGCTATACAAGTGAGCAATGAGAATAAGGGTACCTTCACTGTCAATGGGCAAAGGTTGAAACACTACTGGGGCGGTGACTTCTCTAAACGAAAGTCAACCGTTCAACTCGAGACGCCAGAATGAAGCGGCCGTAGAAAAGTCGAGCTATCGACTATAACTTAGCGCTGGGTGGGAGGCAACCCACTGTATCCTTTTTATCTGTTTATTTACTTTATTATGTTTTCTACATTAACATAGGAAGTTTATGTTCACATTCATTTAGTATTCCGTTATGTGGTCATCAATCATCTAGGCATTTAAAAGAGTCCAAGCACTGTGCACACGAGTTATTAAGTATCGTGCAGGGTTGATTTACGTTGTTTTGGGTAGTTGACTGTGGAATTCACGTATTTCAAGGAATGTTATGTTTTCTAAATTTCACATGTCAATATTTTAAAAATATGTTTCTGAAAAATTTTGGGGGCGTTGAGAGTCGGGTCTATTTTTCTCAAAAAAAAAAATTTTTTTTTTGGGACTAAAATCGAATTTTTTTTTTTGAAAAGAGGCATTGTTTTATTTATTTTATTTTATTAAAAAAAAATTTGTGTGCCTATACGATCGCATAGACATGGTGTCTATGCGACCGCATAGATTATAACTATGCGGCCGCATAGGTAGACAAAGGCGTGGGTTAAAAACCCACGCCCGAATCATTTGCTCAAAGGTTCAATACCGTTTTCGACCTCTCACTCTCCTCCCAAATCGACTCTAGGCTAACATCACACACCAATTCCTTCGTTGCATTGTGATATAATTGATAGGATATCCATCCTCTCCATTGATTAAACCCTACAAAGAAAAGGTATGTGTTCTTTCAACCTCCCTCAATTCATTTTCGATTTTATTTATTATAAATGTAATTTTGGCGATTTGAGGGAGTTTAGAATAATTCTTGTGCATATGGATTGATTGTGCTTGTGTTATGCGAAACTTTGGAATGATTCTAAATCAAATTTCATTCAATTTCCACCATTTCCACTCTATGCTTGTAATGTGTTTGATAAATTGCCACATTGATAATTTTTGGGTATTTTGATATATTTTGCCTTAACTTCACTTGATTGATGGATGTGTATGCGTTTGGTGATTGATTTTTGAATGGGGAACCATGTGTGATAATAAATTTTTGGCTAGTATATGAAGATCTCACATTGCATACAACATGTTCGATAAAATGCCCATTTTGGTAATCTATTACATTTACGAACATCTAGCATGGCATTTGACTATTCGATGAATGGAATAACTCGTTGTGACGTATTACCAAACAATATGACTTGGACAACATCAACACACACATGCACAAAAATAGCTAGGTCATAGCATGCCCAAGCACCCTCCGTCCCTTATTTTACACCACTCTTTGACACACCAAACGACCTCCGATTGAACTGAAATTTGGGTATGTGTTAGACCTCATTGCATACTTCCATATGCCCGGAGGTTGCCCGGGACAATCTTGATAATTCTCGATGGTGCCCGGGGCCGAAGATGTACACTCACTCATGACTCCAACCCTGTCTCCACGAGCATATTCACCCATATTTTCTTGTACTTTCATATGGATTATACATTTATGCTACGTTAATCATCATACATTGTTCATTACACCGTGGTAATATACATGCTTATTGAAACAAGTTTGGGGGATTTGTGCTTTCCGTGCCTTTCATTTCATGCGATTTCTCGCTATATATCAAGATGTCTAATGCTAGCTATTTTTCAACTTTGCAGGATGCCACCAAAACGAACTTCTAAAGGAAAGGAGAAGGTCGGCTCATCATCCGGCATAGCACGCACTCGCGTGCTTGAAGGAGGTATACAAAGATTTTTGACTGCCGAGGCAGCAGCCCGTTATGAAAACATAGTGAGTCGATGGACAGTGACACCAGAACGGGCTGTTAAATTGGAAGACTTTCCTGGTTTCGAGCTGACTACTTTGGTGCAGAACTGTGGTTGGAATAAAATAGTGGAGCAGCCACATCGGAGTTATGAATTGTTGGTGGGGGAATTTTACGCCAATTTCAATACAGAAATTGACACACCAGGGTCCGATCACCTACATCAGACTTGGGTCCGGGGAAAATGGATCACATTCTTACCCGAAGTTATTCAAGACTACTACCAGCTCACGTGGGAAAACATAACGCCTGTACCAGGTGACTTCAATTGGCCTGAAGCGGCAGAGATCTTATTGGGGCGACAGAATGCATGGCCACTTCCCACTACCGAGTGGCATCAGATTGAGCTTACACCGTCTATAGCAATCCTGTGGCTGTTTATGTGTCACAACATTGAGCCTACCTCTCACAGGACCACATTCACAGATCCCACAGCTGGATTCCTTTATCACTTGGTGCGAGGTAATAAGGTTGATCTTGCCACTCTTTGCTATGATCAGATACATCATGTGGGTACTTTGGGAGATAGACACAGCTCAATGATCTTCCCAAGCCTCATCTCCGAAATTTGCATAGCTGCTGGTATAAACATTGTATCCGGGGAGGTGGCTGCCAAACCCAGCCCCACCATAAAGCGCAGTACTTTGGAGGCTCAAGATAGAGCCAGGTTAAAGTATTGGGAGAAGCAAGAAATTGAGAGGCGCAGACAGCAGGGAGAGTAAGGTCACGAGCAAGCAGAGCAAGAAATGCCTCAAGCTCCTCCATCACAGGCTGAGTTAAATGCACAGTTGTGGCGCCAGATTTTCACCACCACCATGGGGACCAGCCGAGATGTGCAGAGTCTCCAGCAGGCTATGGGGACTTTGACGACTGAGATGCATACAGCCCACCGTGACATCCGCATTTCCACTGATATGTCACGTGCTGCTCGCCAGGATGCCCAGGTAGCTAGGAGGGAGATGGACACTATGAATGGTCGACTTAGTGTGTATGTGGGCCGGGTGGATGGCATCCAGATGAGGGTAAATGAAATTTGGGAGCGTTTAGGCCGTTTGGAGACACGTGTTGAGGGAATCCACGATGAAATAACACAGCAGTCAGCACTGATGAGAGAGATCTTGGTGCGCCTACCTCCACCTCCAGCTGATGATACTGCAGGATCTAGCTTCCCATCGCAGCCCCCGTTTTGATCAAGGGAGTATCGTTTGCCTCATTTGTATTCATTTTCCCTAAATTCTGCCTTCTAAACTTATTTTTCACATTGTGGACAATGTCTTGTATAAGTTTCGGGGATGGTGGCATAATTTGATTAAGACATTCGGCATGTAACTAATTGCATTTTCACAATCTAGATTTATTTTGACTAATTGCTGCATGAGACATGCTTGTGGGTGAATATTGATTATGCTTATGTATGCTTGTGTGAGCTTAATCGCCTTGCCGGCTATGATGTTACTATTGGATTGGTACATTTCAGAACTTTGGGATCGGTGCTAATTAGGCTAACCTATACTTGTTGATGCAATACTCGACATTCTTTATGCACGTCATTCATGCTTGACATGTTAGGTAAGTGATTGGGGTTTTGAGAATAAAGTAGAGAGATAGTTATAACCCTCTATTGAATGAACCCGTAAAATATCTTAAGACAGTTTGGTGATAGTTGAACTATTATAGGAGAACATTGAAATGAGTGAGGCTCCGTGCATGAATTATTGTGTGGATTGCCTAGACCAGTGGGATGAAGAGTAGGTGAAAATCTTAAATTGAGGGTTAGTTTTGGATACCAGATGTCTAGAAAAATAAGGGCATGAACTTAATTTGTGAGAATAAGACACTTCTTTTTTTTTTCAGCCTTTATGACTCGAGCAAGTAAGCCTGTAAGGATATTTCAAAATCTGGTGCCCTAAGGTCAACTGATTTGGGAATCACCGACCTAAAGCTCGATACATGGGTCATATAGAAAGCAAGAAGTAAAGAAGTTAATAAAAAGTCATATGATCGAGTCTTTATAACTCGAGTGAATAAGCCTGCAAGGATCTAAAACCTGGTGCCCTAAAACCAACTGGTTTGGGAGTCACTAGCCTAAAGCTCGTTACATGGATTATATAGAAAGCAAATGAGAAGATGATAAATAAATAAATAAAAAAAAAAAGAGAAAAGTGAGAAAAACAAAAAGAGACAATAACAAGAAGAAAAGCCCTTGGACAATTGGTGGAAGAAACTATACCTTTGAGGCGAGGCGAGTAACCTAGTTTAGTCTTGAGTGTCGAAGCAATCAAAACTGGGAGAGCCTTCACTTGTCGATGTGTGAACTTGTGATAGTGAAATTAATCCAAACTACGAGAGGGTGAGAACTAAGGCTAGGTAAACTCATAATTTTTAAACACAACCCCGGGATAATTGAGTGAAAAGAATAAGTTTGGGGGGAGTTGTGTATCTCTCGAGTGAGTAAGGATACATTTGACCACTTGGGGTCGGGACTCAAACTCAGCATGAACTTGATATGTTAGCATGAATCCACACACACACACGTCCAGTATGCACTTAACAGGTGAAGGTTGATGTCATCTTGCACTGATAAATTTTCATAAAATCAATTACTTAGTCCAATCCTGAGCAAGGCAAGATGTTAAGCCATGTTTGTTCAGAATTATATCACTATCTTGTTTGAGGACAAACAATAGTTGATAAGTGTATTTTTGCACACTTATTTACATCACAAATATGACTTAAATGCAGGTAAATTGATTTAATTGTTACTTAACTTTGTCAAATTCATGCAATGTAGGAAATTCTATGGAAATAGTGGAATTCAGGAGAAAAGAGCCAAAAAAGGACCAAATTGAAGCAAAGAGAAAATTCAGGGACTAAATTGCAATTATCTGAAAGTTGATCAGATGAACACATCAAGCAATTGATCAAGCCGAGCACCAATTGGAAGTTATAAGGGACCATTGGAGCAACTAGGATCAAGAGAGGAGGTCAAGGAGTAAAGGAATGAAATTTGAGGATCAAAATGAATCAAACTAAAAGCTAGCTATACTATGCGACCGCATAGTACAAAACCTATGCGGTCGCATAGGTATAAATTTTCCCAAATTTTGCGCTTTCCTTATATGATTGCAACTCCTTTGGTAACCTAATTTGGACGGGTTTAAATACCAACAAGACGTCCAGAAGCCGGACGAACGACCTGGGAGGCAAAAACATCAATCTTGGAGTGGAATTGAAGGCAAGAACAAGCAATTGATGCGAGATTTACGAGATTTCTTCAATCTTTGATAACCCGGTGATATATTTTATTCATATTTTGTTGATTTTCGTTATTTTTATCATGATAGGCTAGATTTTTGCAACTAGGTGATCGATGAACCATGTAATTATTATTAAACTTGCTATTTCATGATTTTGAATTATTAGTTTGATGGATGTTTGAATGGATTATATTGATTTATTTATTTCCACAATTAATGTGCACTAGATTTGTGTGAACTTGGTGGTTTAATTCTGAATTTGAGAAAATTAGACTAGACTCGACATATATAATTCATCATAGGGTTCGATAGGGGATAGAAATATACCCCTATGCCCTATGTAAATCTTTAATTACTCACAAAAATATTTTATGCGTTCTTGTAAAATTGCATCCGTCATAGAGATATAGGCTGATGATTTATGAGAATAGGTTCAATACATCTCGAGAGAGAGTATTGAATAGAATTAGGAGCATTGATTTATCAAATTCTTATTGATTTATCAAAATTGTGAAATTAGGGTTTAATTGGTAATTATTTGGGGATTCGTGATCCTAGTGCATTTGTTTTACATAGATTTTCATAAATTGACAATATATTTTATCGATTTTTCATAACATTTCGTAATTGAGTCATTAGTTAAGCGAATTTAAGTAATTAGGGTTTGATTTGAAATTAGGGTTTTTCAATTAGGGGATTTCCCCCAATTTAGGGTTTGATTTGAATTTAGAGTTTTTCAATTTGGGGATTTCTCCCAAAATTAGGGTTTTTGATTCCAAAATTCACTTCAACTCAATTAGTTTCGATTAAGGCTAAAATAAGTAAAATTGAATTAACCAATCTCTGTGGGACGATATTCGGACTCAATTGATCCACTTTATTACTTGTTAACGAACCGTACACTTGCGGTAATTTAAATCGAAAGAAATATTTCGCGAACATTTATCTCTTTTATTGCTTTGTAAAGGCTATTTAAGCCCCTGTTTTTGTTGGAATAATATATGCTTTTCTTCTCCAAAATTCTAAAACACATAAAAGCAGGATTCTTAACATTTGGTATCAGAGCCAGTCGAGGAGCAGCAGCCTTCGATAGTGTATGAAGCAGTAGATATGGCAGCAGAAAATAGTTTTGTACAACCTGCAATTCCAAAGCTTGATGGGCACTATGACCATTGGAGTATGCTTACGGAAAATTTTTTACGTTCAAAGGAATATTGGGGATTGGTAGAGAATGGAATCCTTGCAGTAGTTGAAGGAATTGTGATTACTGAAGCATTAAAAAAGTTGAATGAAGACCTTAAACTGAAGGACCTGAAGGCAAAAAATTACCTCTTTCAAGCCATTGATCGTTCAATACTGGAGACTATCCTGAACAAGGATACTGCCAAAGATATTTGGGATTCCTTGAAACAGAAGTATCAAGGGACTGCACGAGTCAAGTGTGCACAACTACAAGCTCTTCGAAGGGAATTTAAGGTGCTTCAAATGAAGTCTGGTGAATCTGTGAATGGCTACTTTGCTCGAACCCTCATCATAGCCAACAAAATGAGGATTCATGGGGAAAAAATGGGAGATGTCGTTGTCATTGATAAAATTTTGAGATCCATGACCTCAAAATTTGACTATGTGGTGTGTTCTATTGAGGAGTCCAACGATGTGGATACTTTATCCATTGATGAATTGCAAAGTAGCCTTTTGGTGCATGAGCAACGCATGAATGCTCATGTGGTAGAAGAACGAGCACTCAAAATCACTTATGATTATCAGTCAGGAGGAAGAGGACGAGGACGTGGACGTGGTGGCTTTAGAGGAAGTGGAAGAGGAAGAGGTAGACAAAACTTTGACAAGTCTACAGTTGAATGTTATAACTGTCATAAGCTTGGTCATTTCCAATATGAATGTCCTAGCAAGGTGGAGAATAATGTAAAAGCAAGCTATGTTGAGGCTACTGAAGAGATGTTACTAATGGCTTACCTGAATACTAAGGAAATCGATCAAAAGGCATTGTGGTTTCTTGACTCGGGGTGTAGCAATCACATGAGCAATCAAAAGGAGTATTTCTTTGATTTTGATGCAAACTTTAGAGAATTTGTAAAGCTAGGGAATAATTCAAGCATGGCAGTAGTGGGAAAAGGCAATGTACCATTGTAGACATGGCCATTTAAGTCTAAAAGGTCTAAAGACTCTCCAAGATAAAAAGATGGTACATGGGCTACCACAATTCAAAGCCTCATCTAAGATATGTCAAGATTGTTTGGTGGGAAAGCAGACAAGAGATTCATTTCCAAAAAAAAGCACTTGGAGAGCCTCTCAGATCCTTCAATTAGTACATGCAAACATATGTGGACCTATCTCACCTATTTCAAATAGCAAAAAAATGTACACGATCACTTTTATTGATGATTTCAGCCACAAGACTTGGGTGTATTTTTTTAGTGGAAAAATCTGAGGCATTTATTACGTTTAGAAATTACAAAAGTCGAGTTGAGAAAGAAACAAGTTCAAATATACAAAGCTTGCATACAGATTGTGGAAGAGAATTTACATCACAGGAGTTCAATGAATTTTGTAGGGTAAACGGCATTCGGAGACAACTAACGGCCGCATACACCCCACAACAAAATGGGGTAGCAGAACGTAAGAATTGAACCATTATGAATATGGTTCAAAACATGCTTTAGAATAAGAAGAAGATTCCAAAAACTTTCTGGCCTGAAGCAGTTAATTGGACCGTCCATGTTTTAAATCAAAGCCCAACACTTGCAGTGAGGAATAAAACTCCAGAAGAAGCTGGAGTGGAACTAAGCCATCAGTGGAGTATTTTAGAGTTTTTGGATGCATATGTCATGCTCATATTCCTGATGCTAGAAGAAGAAAACTCGATGACAAGAGTTTGAAGTGTATTTTTCTTGGAGTCAGTGAGGAGTCGAAGGCATACAGATTATATGATCCAACTTCACAGAAGATCTTGATAAGTAGAGATGTGGTTTTCGAGGAGGATGAAATTTGGAACTGGGAAAAGAAGCATGAAGAAACTAACATTGCTGATTTAGAGTGGGGAGAAAGTGATATTGAGGATGAATCAGATGCAAATTGTAATAGTCAGACAGAAACAGAAACAGGAACAGAATTGGAAACAGAGGAATGGACATGTGAATTATTACATGAAGACTTACCAAATCCTCTTCCAACAAGAGAAAGAAGGCCGCCTATTTGGATGAAAGACTACATCAGTGGAGAAGTCCCTTCTGAGGAAGAAGATATGGTTCATTTGGTAATAGTCAGACAGAAACAGGAACAAAATTGGAAACAGAGGAATGGACAGGTGAATTATTACATGAAGACTTACCAAATCCTCTTGGAACAAGAGAAAGAAAGCCGCCTATTTGGATGAAAGACTACATCAGTGGAGAAGCCCCTTCTGAGGAAGAGGATATGGCTCATTTGGTCATGTTTACTGCTAGTGACCCTATTTCATATGATGATGCTGTGAGGAGTGATAAATGGAGAAAAGCCATGGATTTGGAGATTGAAGCAATAGAAAGGAATGATACTTGGGATTTAATTGACTTGCCTATTGGAGGAAAGAAGATAGGATTAAAATGGGTTTACAAAACTAAACTCAATGAGAATGGAGAAGTTGATAAATACAAGGCACGTCTTGTAGCAAAGGGGAACACTCAACAGGACGAGGTGGATTATACTGAGGTATTTGCACCCGTGGCTCGACTAGATAAAATCCGTGTGATAATTGCCCTTGCAGCTCAAAAAACATGGACAATTTTTCAACTAGATGTGAAGTCAGCCTTCCTGCATGGTGAATTAAATGAAGAGGTTTTTGTGGAGCAGCCTCGAGGCTATGAACGAAAAGGTAATGAGGAGAAGGTATACAAACTGAAAAAGGCCTTATATGGACTTAAGCAAGCTCCACGAGCTTGGTATAGTCGTATTGAATCTTATTTCATGAAAGAAGGCTTTGAAAAGTGCCACTATGAACACACTTTGTTCATCAAGACTAAAGGAGGAGGTAAAATTCTAGTTGTGTGTCTTTATGTTGATGATCTCATTCTTACTGGAAATGATAAGTCCATGATAGATGAGTTCAAAAAATCTATGAAATTAGAGTTTGATATGACTGATCTTGGAAGGATGAAATACTTTCTTGGCATTGAAGTGACACAAAAAATTGATGGTATTTTTATTAACCAAAGGAAGTATGCACTGGACGTTTTGGAAAGGTTTGGTATGATTAATTCCAATCCGGTTCAAAACCCAATTGTTCCTGGATTTAAACTCGAGAAGAATGTGGATGAGCTAGAGTGGATGCCACTTACTACAAGCGAATTGTTGGAAGCCTCATGTATTTAACAGCCACTCGACCAGATTTGATGTTTTCAGTAAGCCTCATTAGTAGGTATATGGAAAGACCTACTGAACTCCATTTAGCAGCAGCAAAGAAGATCTTAAGATATTTAAAAGAAACAACTGAGTTTGGGATTTTCTATCAGAAGGGAGGAAATGAAGAGTTGATTGCATATACAGACAGTGACTATACTGGGATCTAGAGGATAGAAAAAGTACTTCAGGTTATGTGTTTTATTAAGTTCAGGAGCCGTGTCTTGGTCCTCAAAGGAACAGCCAGTAGTCACTCTTTCCACTACAAAGGCAGAATTCATTGTTACTGCATCACGTGCTTGTCAAACTATATGGTTAAGGAGAATTCCTGGAAAGCTGGATCATATTTAGAGTGAATCCACCACTGTTTTTTGGGACAATAATTTAGCCATAAAGTTTCTGTGAATCCAGTACTACATGGCTGCAGCAAACATATTGATGTTCGTTTCAATTTTCTTAGTGAACTCACAAAGATGGAACTATGAAGATGAAGCATTGCCACACTCGAGCAAATTGCAGGTGTGATGAAAAAGCCACTGAAGTTGGATACATTTGTAAAGCTTCGATGTTCGTTAGGTGATTGTTCAGAGTCACATGTAAACTGATTGCTAGCTGCATTCAATTTAAGGGAGGATTTTGATATATTTTAATGATTTTGAATTAGTCAGCTAGGATTAATTAGGTTGTTGCTGCATTTTAGAATAATTCTTATGGTTTAGGACACATTGTTTACTTTGAACTTTTCTCTAGGCTTCTTCCACGATTCTCGGAGTTGTTGGGATGTGAGTTGTTTATTTCTTTTATTGCTTTGTGAAGGCTATATATGCCTCATTTTGCTGGATTAATAATATGCTGCTTTTCCAATATTCAGTAACACATAGAAGCAGGGTTCTCAACATTTTGAAGGATAGCATAGGGTACCTCCCCCACCCTGTTATGAATAAAGGAAAAAATATGTGGCTAAAATCACCGGAGAATTTAAATCAGAATTAGCAAAAGATGAACCACAATACAGAATAAATCAAGAACCTGATCAATGTAAGAAAAGAAGACAACACATTATATATCCTAGTTGGATTCACATTGTATGAATCTACACTATAATTAATAAAAAAATAAATATTTTAAAACATACTTATTTACTTATGAAATAAAATAGATTTTTGTTTTTTTTTTTGTTTTTTTTTGTTTTTTTTTACTTAAAAGTAAGCTTTAAAAAGTTGTATTTCATAGCTAACTTTCATTTGTCAAAAGTAAATCTTACGTTCATTTTTAAATAAGTAGTTATTCATAAATTCAATTAACAAATAATATTAGCTAGACGTGATAAAACAATTCATTGTAACTCCTGTTTGGTTGTGAAAATGCAATGGCACATCCCAAACATGTAATCCATAGTGGGACTAGTCTTAGGCCTGCCTTTGCCTATTCAATCTCTATGGTAGTACAAAACTTCCCCTCTTCCTTCGAACTATCAAGTGCAAACAATGCTTTATCTAGAAACCTGTTACAAACACGGGCGGACCCACAAGGGGTCATGTGGGGTCAAATGACCCCACAGTTTTCTGAATTTTTTTTTTTTTTTTTTGGTTAAAACT
>NW_019229159.1:29839-44085 GCF_002742605.1 Olea europaea var. sylvestris
TGTTTTTTTTTATGCTGAAAACTTAATTTTCTGCCTCAAAAAGTCCAAATTCTAAATCTATATCCATATCACATGGTCCATATCCATTATTTAGTCCATAAATATATCATATAATCCAACGATTTTTTCCCAAAGTGCACATATCGAATATGAACAGTAAACAACCGATTTTTCCTTTTTTTTCATGATACGTTGTTCGAAATTTTTTTTTTTGACCCCACAGTTCAAATGGTCTGGGTCCGCCCCTGGTTACAAACCAAAAATATTATAATGAAACAAAACGAGATTGATTCCTTTATTTCAATCATTTAAAACAAAGATTTAGAGTAAAACTATATAAATGTTTCACAACATATAGATGACGATATTGTCTCCAAAAGTCTGATTATCAATAAGGTAGCAGGAGTTGAAGAGAATATAATGCATAGAATTCGAGTGGGTTAGATGAAATGGAGAAGTGCTAATGTGTTATCGAAAGATGTGATTAGACTTGCTTGCTCTATTTTCCTTAGTGTTGAATTGTTTGGTGACAAAAATGTCCGAAAAGTGAATCAAGATGCTAAAATGGAATTATAGAAAGGGATAAGAATATGAGAATATTGTCAACAAGTAGAGATGGTGTAAATTGAAGATAAATTAAGGGCATGATGACTTGGGAGATTGGGACATGTTTTGCATGTTTCAAAAGAGGCCATGTTCATAAGAGTGAGATGATCTCGATTGAACAAGTCAGAACAGAAGAGAGAGAAAACTATCATAATCTGTTGAAATTATTAATGATGTAGTTACTTTGTATCTTACACAATATTTTAGTAATGAGCTGCACAAAGGGGACAAAAGTGATTCATCTAGCCATTTTCAAATTTATTGACTACAAGACTTGTTTTATTGTGATTATAGGTTAAAATATAAAACATCTATTTAATTTTGCAATGGGAAATGTTATCTATTAATAAATGGAAATTTTGATGAAGAAACTAACACAAATGAACTTGGATACTACAGAAAAATAGACTGTAAAGTCCCATTCACAGGAATCGATCGAAACATGAATGAAGGGTATAGTTGATTTTCTTGAATTGTCTAGAGCCTCAAAAAGGCACAACTCTTGAGCTTCCTCTCCATTAAATATTACTCGAGCAATCTGCCAATTTCTCAGAATACCTGATGATAAGTGTGTTTTTATACAATTATTTAGTTCACAAACATGACTTAATTATGAGCAAAGTGGTGCTCTTTGATTGGGTATTGGTTCAACATTATCTATTAATAAATCCCTAACTTTAGGTCCATTCATTCCTTTTCAGGATCAGTCGCGGTCTTCCAAACTTTACTGATTGAATTGTGGCTTAATTTCGTTGAATTTCTGAATTGTAGGGTATATTGATGGATATGGTGAACTTCACGAAAAAAGATTCGAAAAAGGACTAAAATGAATAAAATCAAAGTTCATGGACCAATATGCAATTACCGAAGAGATGGCCCGATGGATGAATCAAGAAATTGAACAAGCTAAGTACAAATTGAAGGTTACAATGAGGTGATGGAATAAGAGAATCGAGAAAAAGAGACCAAAAAGGAGGAAGATCAAGATTAAGGACCAAAACACAGCATATGGAAGTTTGCTTCTACCATGCGAAGTGGCCTTTGGCCGCACACACCAAAGCAGGGATTTCAACCACTAGTTTTGTTATAACCATGCAGCCGCACAGTTTATAACCATGCGGTCGCATGGTATGTTTTCGGGAAAATTTTTCTAGTTTTCTTCTCGCGATGAAACTCTTTTGGTAACCTAATCTAAATGTGATACAAATACCCAAAACTGTCCAGAATAAGGGAGAGATGCATTATACATTATTTTGAGAGGATTTGAAGAGGAAAAAGAAGGCAGGAATGAGAGGATTCATTCCAAGATTCAAGATTTCAAATCAAATGGCGACTGGGTGATGTTCTTTCCTGACTTTTTCTGTTGTTTTTCTTCTCCTATCAAGTCTAGCTAGATTTTTATGTACTAGGAGATTGATATACCATGTGATGTGATTTTTAAGTTTTTAGTTTCCAATTTGAAATGACACGTAATTGAATGTTTGAATGGTTTTTATACAATAATTTTCTTCCATAATTAAGTGCATATAGTCATGTGATATTTGATGGTTTATTTCATCTGTTCCAGAGAAGAGAAATAAATTCGACAAGGTATAAATTATCGTAAGGTCCGATAAAGGATAAAGATATACCCCTATACTTTGTGTGAATCTTTAAATGTTCATAAAACCACACGCATTCTTATATATACATTTTTCATAGAAATATAGGCCGGTAGTGTATAAGAATATGTTCAATACATCTTGAGAGAGAGTGCTGGATAGATTTAGGAGCATTGATTCATCAACAATTCAATCGCATTGTCATTTTGTGAAATTAGGGTTTAGGGTGATCATTGCATGGGAATTTGTGATCCGGGTGCATTTAATTTTCATTGAATACAATTTGATTTACATTTTAATTCGTTAAAATATCATTTTGCATATTGAGTTCATTCCAATAATAAATTTTGCATAATTAGGGTTTTCTTCCTAAATTAGGGTTTCGTTTAGGTAAAATTTTACTTTAGGTAATTCAGTTTCGGTTAAAGCTACGATAGATAAGATTGAACTAATCAATCTTTATGGGACGATATTTGAACTCAATTGATTCACTTTATTACTTGTTAACGAATCGTATACTTGCGGTGATTTAAATCGAAAGAAAATATTTCGTGAACACCTAACTAATTCTCACAAATGAATTTATTTAATCACTCTATATGTGAAAGCACTAAGTTATAGTTCTAAGCAAAAGTATAGTTAGTGTAAAGCATGTTAAAGGCGAAACAGCTCTAATACCACTTTTTGAAGGCGAAACAACTCTGAAACCATCTTGTTTAACCGCCTCATATGTTTGAAACAAGTCTCGATTGGAACACATATAGTGCGAACATGCTCAATCAAGAATCTACTCTTCATCAGGCTTAGACTACACGTTAGATACTACAGTCAACATCACATTACCACCATTCGAAAAATACTCAACTACATTGGTCTCGTCCTAAGTCAATGATTGCATCCCATGATTTGCAGTAAATCACCTTTAGCCTGCAACTTATCGCAGTCCTTCCGAATATGTCATTTCTACAGTAGAAGCAATACAAATTGTTGTAATTCATCTTCGATCTGCCCATCCGTCGACCACCATAAGATACCAGAGCTTTTTCATCTCTAAATGCAGCTCCAACCAAATGCTTAATCTTCTCCTTTGAGTATGAAGCATCGTAAGCGTCTTCAATGGCAAGCGTGTCACAACTGTACAACATCGTGTGTCGAAACAACGGATAAGAGGCGGGCAGCGAACACAACAGGATCAAGGTCAAATCTTCCTCATCATACTTGATCTCCATTGTCTCTAAATCTGCAACAATTTTCTTGAACACAATAAGGTGGTCTTCCGGCGATCTTCTTTCCGTCATGCGATGGGAATACAGCCTTTTCTTAAGATGCAGTATGCTTTGAAGACTTTTCGTCATGCACAATTGCTCTAGTTTTAACCACAAAGCGACGCTATCTTCTCCTTCAAGACATCCTGCAAAATGTTATTGGAAAGGTGAAGATGAATTTGTGATAGAGCCTCCTATCTTTCCTTATTTCTGCTCCGTTGTCCAATTAGCTGGCATCTTATCAAAACCCAGCAGCACACTATCCAAATCCATCAGCGCCAAAATAACCCTCATCTTTACCTACCACATTGAAAATCCCGTATTGCAATTTAACAGCGGAATATCATATTTTAAAGCAGTCATCTCTGGAAAAATCTTAATTAAATCACGAAGAACCTGTAGTCTAACTCTGATATCACTTATTGAAGTCAGAACAGCTTTGATACCACTTGTTGAAGGCGAAACAGCTCTAAAACCACCTTGTTGGATCGAATGGTGACGCAAGAATTGAGATTTAATGGTGTAATATAAAATATGTAAGATCACAACCAATAAACCAAGATTAAAGTAAAGAAACAAAAAGAGAATTAAGCAGATGAACCGATTTTTTATTCAATAACAATATGGAGAGAGTACAATTACAACAATAAAGCTTCACAAATCTAGAAAAATAGTCTAGTATTTATAGGAAAAAAATCCATTCCTAGCAGTAGAGTTGTAGATGAAATAAAATGTCAAAAGTTTTCTTATTTGATCTCATCAAGTTCAACACAAATTCTAACTCCCAATAGGCTTCCAATTAAAACTTTAAGTAGCATTTGTCAATTAAACTTAAATTGGATTCCTCAATAGCATTCCTCTTGATGTGGCTTCCAAATGGAACTTTAACTAGAAGTTGTCAATTAAACTTGAATAAGATTCCTCAATAGTTTTCCAATTATAATTCCTTTTGATGTGCACTTTTTATGTTTCTTTACTTTAATCTTGTTCTATTGGTTGTGATCTTACATATTTCATATTACATCATTAAATTTCAATTCTTGCGTCGCCTTCTGGTCTAACAAGGTGGTTTCAGAGCTGTTCTGCCTTTAACAAAGCACATGGGACCAAGTGAGTAATTTATAGAATTGGAAAGAACTAGATGGTTTTGAATAAAATATTGGAAATTTTCCAATTTCATAAAAAAATTTGATATTTGATATTTCAAATTAACAAGTCCAAATTCTCATTATTCGTGTACCAATTAACGAGGTTTTGATCGCAAGTTCATTCTATAATTTCACCTACATCATCTGGTATATCAGAGTTTAGTTATGTCCTGAGACTTGTGAATTCCCAATGCAAAAAGTGCCTTTACATGCACTAACATTTTGCTCCAATAGGGTTTTTGGGTCTTTTAGCAGGTGTTAGCATAGATTGTGGAGGGCAACTCACCATTGGTGTAGGCACTGGATTAGAGCGATTGTGTTGTATAAATATTTCTGAGTAGAAGAATCCGCATGACATTGCCTTGTCGGACAAGTTTCATTTCTTTTACTCAATCCGAACATTGTACCAAGTGGACAACATGGGAAAATTGCATATGTATGCTTTGATGGATTGGCAAGATCAGAATTTTGGATTATCATATCAGTTCGTTCAAATGAACTAGGTATAACAACATCTAAAGTGTATGTAGTTTAGTAGTTAGTCGTATAATTTCAACTAAATATCTTTACAAGTCTATCTCGTACTCCATCTAGAGATAGCTTTATTTCGAGCTCGGCAAGTTCATGCCATGTATCATATCCTGAAGCTTTCTTTTCCCAAGACTCTTTATTCTACAAGAGTCTTTGTCGGACAATGACTTTTTCGAGAATTAGATTCTCACTATTTTTAACAATAAAAATTTAATTATATTTCTTGGAAATGTTAAATTGAAATCCTAAAGAAACAAATTTTAGATGAGTAAAATTCAGTAGCAATATTTTTTTACATATCTCATGTGGTGCAGGAGAAAAATCCAATGAATCAAACCATTCATATTTTACACATTTTGCCAATTAATAGATCTCCACCTTATCCTTTGTTTTGTCAAATGAACGGATCTTTGACGATAATACGTTCCAATTGCATTGGTCAAAAACTTATCCTTAAAAACAATTTATGAGAGGAGAGTGCTCAAATGGTTATACGTCAAAAGGCTATGTTCTTAGCTTAACTATGTGGGATGCAATTAGAAACATTTCATTTGACCTCCTTCCAATAATCCCAGCTAGGTAACCTAATGGAACAAGTCTAGAAGCAGCCACTCAGGTCTCCCCATCTTCATCGAGTTCATTCTAGAAGGTTCTTACTCCTAAGTAAAATCGCCATGCTACATGGATATCAAGGTGGGCATCTAGTTTAACACCCATGTGAGATGACAGATTTTTATATATTGATTTTAACAACACTTTTTTCAATCAATGGCCAAATTTTTGACACATAGAAAGTGTCAAACAAGGTGTGCATAATGGGTGTACAACTAGCTTAATTGATTACAAGGGGAGAGTGCTCAAGTAATTATAAGGGGAGAGCTTTTTGGACTGACCAGGATTTAGAGCCTAGAGGCAAAGATAATCAATAATGCTATTTGTACCAAATAGCTTGACAAAAGGGGTTGACAAAGTGAGGTGTACGGTTGAGATTAAAAAGCATTGGACGGCTGAGATTTTGGCAACAATACTTAACCCATTTAAAGAATTATTGACACAGAAAGGTTTGAGGTGGAAAAGAAATAATCTGGGGGCAAAAACATGAAGTGGAGAAACGCTCCTCCGGTCCAATCTTCTCCATCTCATCTATAAAATCATTTTTTGGATTCTAAATGCTGAATTTATTCAAAGGATCAGACATATTTTATGTTAAAGTATACAAGAAGTAAGTGAAATATTCGATTGCCAATCAATCAAATCGTCTGAAGTCGGGTAAAATTCCAACGTGGGGGGACCTGTAAGATAGTTGCTGTTGTGAGTTAAGGTTGTTCATGGTAGGCTTCCCACCGGTGGTGTAGAAGTCGGAATCTCCTCCGGAGACCCCGGAGACATTTTTATGCTGGAAAAATCGAATATTTCACTTACTTCTTGTATACTTTAACATAAAATATGTCTGATCCTTTGAATAAATTCAGCATTTAGAAGCCAAAAAATGATTTTATAGATGAGATGGAGAAGATTGGACCGGAGGAGCGTTTCTCCACTTCATGTTTTTGCCCCCAGATTATTTCTTTTCCACCTCAAACCTTTCTGTGTCAATAATTCTTTAAATGGGTTAAGTATTGTTGCCAAAATCTCAGCCGTCCAATGTTTTTTAATCTCAACCGTACACCTCACTTTGTTAACTCCTTTTGTCAAGTTACTTTGTACATGTATCATTATTGAAAGATAATACTTCAGAACTGGTCGAGAAAGGAGTCAGCCACAAAAGCACCCAATAGTCGCAAAAGAGATGCCGTTCTAGACCATGCATTCACGTTCTCCACCACTACGGCAGTGGCTTGACCCAATGGACCCGTCAAATAGTTTATCAAATTCGAATTCATTCCACAATAAGAAAATCTCTCAGCCACTTTGACGCAGGACGAAAACGTGGATAAAATAAAATTGTTTAGTTGGTAACACACAAACAAATGTTTGCTTAAATTTCGCTCAAACGGATGTGGTAATTATTTGGAATCCACCAAATAAATACTGGAATCCACCAATAAACAGGAAAACTAAAATAATTTATTAATCAAGAATCGAATAATTAAATTAAATTTTGAAAAAGTGTACAAAGCCTTTATATATAGGCACAATTATCTCATAATCTTACTAATATAAGGAGTCTAAAATAAAGAAACTAATAAATTCTAATCTAATTAAAACTCTTATTCTAACCAACAAAGAAACTATAGTCCTAATTAAATAAAAGATATAAGTCCTATCACAACTATACCTAAAAATGATAAAGACAACTAGAAAAGATAGAATTAAAACACATGTTTCCTAATAGGAAATAACTTTTATTTTATTTTTTCCTTTCCGAATTGATTTTAGATCTTCTCTTTGTATTGTCTCGCATTACACTTCAACACCTAGCAAACAGAAAAAACAAATAACAAACCATTAATAAAAAAATTAAAAAAAAACCCTTTTTTCGATAAAGTGTTGAATGTAAAATTGGAGTCGGTTTAGGTGTATACAATACGTACTTATGATGAAGAAAGTGTTATTTTTAGAGTTTGAAGTTACTCCTTCGAAAACAATCCGATAGAATCACCTGAATGTAAGAAATGATCAACAGGATCCAAAATGTAATTCGAGCCCACCGACTTCACAATGTTTCCTTAAAACGAATTTGCTGCCTTCAATGGTGCTAAAGGCGTCCAGCAATCGTTTTCCAGGAAAGAACGAATTTTCGTCTCCTACGGAAGCAGCACAGCAATCTGCAGGAGTTCTAACGAACTCAACGAAGTGTATTTGACTTCGAAACAATATCAAAATGAGAGAGAGGAGAATAAGATTCAAAGCACAGAAAGTTTGCAATGAAAATGGTGCAATTTTTCTGGCAGCGGGGCAGGCTATTTATAGACTTATTCGTTGCCATTCGAACACCCTCCAGAACAGTCGTCACTGTTAAGACAGCCTTCAAAACTCCAACAGACATGTTAGTTCAAAACTGCGTCTGTTAAATTGGTTAACAGTCGACGGTTTAATAATCGACTGTTTAACAGACCATCCAAAAAAAAATTACGCGGAAAAGGCCAATGAAAAAATAAATTTTATTAAGTACCCAAGATTTGATTGTATACAATTTGGTCCAAAAATCTAAATAAATTTTGTCCAAAAAATTAATATAGTGCAAGGACGCACCCGCACCGAACCAGACTCGGACTTGGACATGGGCACATGCTCGTGCCGTGCCAAGCCAGCCGGTTGGTCGGACGGACGGAGGCGACGGCACATGCGTGTGGACTTATGACCGAACCCAATAAGATATAAGTCTCCCCCCTTCCAAAGACTATTGGTACCCCTTGGGGCCCAAACCCAATTCCCAAACTTGCACCATATAAACCACACCAAAGTTTCATAATTTTCCTATGTAGGATAAGTGTTTGAGCAAATCAAATTCTTCACTAATTCATTGTTTCAAGTATGTTACTTTGACATTAAATATTTCATTCAATTCTAAATGGTTTTTGATAAATAAATATACCACGTTCATCACCTTGCGGAGTAAAGCGTGAATATGCTAGGTCCCGTATTAATTAAGATGTTGGTCCCATTGAAATTTGGGCTCAAAGTTGACTCATTTCATAACCATTTTCCAACATTCCCCCACATGAATGAAATATATTGGCATTTTCCAAACAATAACATCTGATATGTTTTTCAGAGTAAAAATTGAAGAAAACTGCATCGGGATAAGTAGTCAATAACTTTGAACTTTCCCTAGTAAAATCTATCGAATTTCCTTAGCCAATCAATAGCAAGTTGCTTTGAACAGTCAGCCGTTCATGGAAACCTAAACAATAGAAGTCACACGGTTTTCTTCGAACACAGTTGGTTCTCACGTTTGTGTCCATTTTGGCCTTGGACACCTCCTGGTTCATGAGTGATTTTTAGAGAATTCATCTTCACCTAATTCTCTTAGAAGCGGCCCCTTCTCACTCACATAGGTAATTTCCATAAAGAGTATTCTGTTATACTCCACTTGAACGAATCAAGATATAGAAATCATAAAAAGCGTATCTTAACCTATTTCACGGCAGCTAGGCACTGGCTCGTCATAGGAATGGGTAGAAGTAAAAATCTTCCCAGTGCATACTAAGTTTTTCACAGTTCGGTTGTCCCATTGAACCTAGATCTTGGGATCTCCAGTCAACTAGGTTAGGTTGCCACCATGGAAACTTTTGATTATTTTATTAGTTTTAATCCCATCCCCTTCGATGAACTTTCGACTTGCTCTCTTGTTAAACTTTTAGTTAGCGGATCCGTAATATTCTCTTTTGATTTCACATACTCTATAGAGATAATGCCAGTAGAGAGCAATTGCCTAACAGTATTGTGTCTACGACGTATATGTCGAGATTTACCGTTATACATTGCATTTTGTGCCCTACCAATTGTTGATTGATTATCGCAATGGATACATATAGCAGGTATAAGTTTTGTCCAACATGGAATATCTTATAGAAAGTTTCGTAGCCATTCGACTTCTTCTCCAGCTTTGTCTAATGCAATGAATTCAGATTCCATTGTTGATCTAGCTATCCATGTCTGTTTTGAAGATTTCCATGATATTGCAGCACCTCCAAGTGTAAAGACATATCCATTTGTTGATTTGGAGTCTTTAATATCTGATATCCAATTTGCATCACAGTATTCTTCTAGTACTGCTGGATATCTCGAATAGTGCAATCCAAAATTTTGGGTATGTTTTAAATACCATAAAACTCTAACAATAGCCTTCTAATGATCAGTGCTTGGATTACTCGTATATCGACTTAGTCTACTAATTGAATAGGCAATATTGGGTCGAGTGCAATTCATGACATACATTAAACTGCCAATAATATGAGAGTATTCCAATTGAGACTTATTATCACCAGTATTGGAAACAAGATGCATACTAACATCCATAGATGTTTTCATAGGAATAATATTATATTTCTTGAATTTATCAAGAATCTTCTCAATGTAGTGTGATTGAGACAATATGAGACCATCAGATGTTCTAGAAATTTTAATTTCTAATATAACATCGGCCACACCTAAATCCTTCATTTCAAATTTACTTGTCAGCATCCTTTTTGTAGTTTGAATTATGGTATCATTGTTACTCATAATCAACATGTCATCTGCATATAAACATATCATGACATATCTATTTGGAGTTTTCTTGACATAAACACATTTGTCACACTCGTTAATTTTGAAACCATTTGACATCATAACCGTGTCAAATTTTTCATGTCATTTTTAGGAGCCTGCTTTAATCCATAGAGTGATTTAATAAGTCAACACACTTTCTTTTCTTGTCCTGAGGCCACAAATCATTCAGGTTACTCCATATAAATTTCTTTATCTAATTCCCCATTCAAAAAAGTCGTTTTAACATCCATTTGATGTATATCCAAATCATTCAATGCGACTATTGCAATAAGCATACGTATGGAAGTGATTATTGTCACAGGAGAATAGATATCGAAATTATCAAGGCCTTCTTTTTGCTTGTAGCCTTTAGCGATAAGTCTTGTTTTATATTTCTCAATTGATCCATTTGCTTTCATTTTTCTTTTGAAAATTCATTTACATCCCAAAGGCTTATTACCGGGAGGGAGGTCTACTAATTTTCAAGTATGATTTTGTAGTATAGATTCAATTTCACTATGAAAAGTTTCTTTGCAATATGAAGCTTCGGTTGATGACATAGCCTTTTTAAAACTTTGAGGTTCATTTTCTAACAAGTATGTTAGAAAGTCAGGCCCAAAGGAGGTTGACGTCCTAGCCCTCTTACTTCGTTTAGGTTGTTCATTTATAGATTCTTGATCTATAGTCTCTTCATGTTCACGAGATCTCTTTTGTGAATTTGATTCACCTTGCATGTTTTTCGAAAAATGTAGCATCCCTTGATTCAATAATCGTATTAACATGCATATCGAGTATTTCAAACTTATATACCATAAATCTGTACGCATTACTATGGTAAGCATAACCAATGAATACACAGTCAATGGTTTTAGGTCATATCTTAACCCTTTTAGGTTTAGGAACTACTACCTTAGCCAAACATCCACATACCTTCAAGTATTTATAATTAGGTTTGTGACATTTCCATACTTCATAAGGTATCTTATGCGTTTTTCGATGTGGTAGTTTGTTAAGAATATAGTCGGCAGAAAACAAGGCTTCCCCCTACAATTCTGCGGTAATCCAGAACTTATTAACATAGCATTCATCATCTCCTTCAATGTTCGATTCTTGCGTTCAGCAATACCATTAGATTGCGGAGAATAAGGCGTGGTAGTTTGATGAATAATTCCGTGTTCCGAATAGAATTTCTCAAATGGTGAAGCATATTCGCCACCTCTATCACTTCTTATGACCTTAATCTTTTTACTAAGTTGATTTTCAACTTCTAACTTGTAGTGTTTAAACACTTCAATTGCTTCTTCTTTGCTTTTGAGCAAATACAGATAGGAATATCGAGTACAATCATTGATAAAAGTGATAAAGTACTTATTGCCTCCCTTAGTTTGAACAAATTTTAAATCACATGTCAGTGTGAATTAAATCTAGGGGTTCGATACTTCTTTCAACAGAGCGAAAGGGTAAACGTGACATTTTGGCTTCTACACATATATCGCATTTGTGATTAGGATTTAAATCACACTTTGATAATAAATCTAATTTGATTAGTCTACGCAAAGTGTTATAATTTGTATGTCCTAATCGTTCATGCCAAATGTTAAATGACTCAAGCTAGTAAGAAGAAGATGTATTCTTATTCATAATTGGAGGTACAATAGTTATTACATTCAACTTAAAGAGCCCCTCATTTAGGTAGCCCTTTCCTACAAACATTTCATTCTTTGAGAGTACAAATTTGTCTGAGACAAATACTAGCTTAAACCCATTCTTACTTAGTAGAGAACCAGATGCCAAGTTTTTCCTAATATCTGACACATGAAGAACGTCATTCAAAGTGAGCTCTTTTCCACTTGTCATTTTCAGCACTATCTTTCCATATCCTTCTACCTTGGAAGATGACGAGTTTTTCATGTAGAGATGTTCATCATGATCCATCGCTTTGTAGGTAGAGAGCATCCCGCGGTTTGAGCATATGTGACGAGTAGCTCCAGTATCCACCCACCACTCCTTAGTGTTTTCAGCTAAGTTGCATTCAGAGATGACCGCAGAAAGATTCATTCTTGTACCTAATCAGTGAGGTTCTCATGTTCTGTTACATTGGCCTAGTGAGTTTTTCCCATCACATTCTTTGGCTTTCGACAATCCTTGGATCGATATCCCGCCTTGCCATAATTGTAACAGTTGCCTTTAAACTTTTTAGTAGTTTTTGAAGAACCGGTTTGTCCTTCACCATTGTGCTTCCTCTTTTTGCTAGTCTTGAAGCCTCCTTCTACAATGTTGGCTTTTGATTCCATCAAATGAGATGCACCATTTCTTTTTTCAGTTTTGCGATTGTCTTCTTCTATTCTCAATCAGACAATGATATCTTCAAGTTTCATTTCCATCCGCTTGTGCTTTAGGTAATTTTTGAAATCCTTCCATGAAGGCGATAATTTCCCAATCAGTGTAGCGACTTGAAATGATTCACTTATTTTCATTCCTTCCGCATGGATGTCGCTAAGTATGATTTAAAGTTCTTGAATTTGGGATATGACAGTCTTGCTGTCAACCATTTTATAGTCTAAAAACCAACTTACAATAAATTTCTTCATGCCGGCATCTTCGATTTTATACTTGGTGTCCAAAGATTCCCATAGTTCTTTTGCGGACTTCACATTGCAATACACATTATATAATGTGTTGTCCAATCCATTTAGTACATAATTTCTGTACAGAATATCAGAATGCTTCCATGCATCAACCGCAGCCAATTTTTCAGCATCACTGTCTTGCTCGGTATATGAAGGCTCATCTTCTTTGAGAAATTTAGCCAGATTTAATGTTGTCTGATAAAAAAGCATTTTTTGTTGCCAACGCTTGAAATCTGACCCATTAAATTTTTCTGATTTTTCCCCGGTTGTATTCGGGAGTGTAGTACCAGAAGTTGTCATTTTTGAAACACAATAAGAAGATCAACTGTAAGAAGGAATAGAAACAGAAATAGAATAATAGACAAATTCGTTTTAAAATTATTGTTTCTAGAGTTTGAAGTTATTCCTTAAAAAATAATCCGACAGAATCACCTGAATGTAAGAAATGATCAACAGGATCCAAAATGTAATTTGAGCCCACCGACTTCACGATATTTCCTTAAAACGAATTTGCTGTCTTCAATGGTGCTAAAGACGTCCAGCAATCGTTTTCCAGGATAGAACGAATTTTCGTCTCCTACGGAAGCAGCACAGCAATCTGCAAGAGTTCCAACGAACTCAACGAAGTGTATTTGACTTCGAAACAATATCAGAATAAGAGAGAGGATAATAAGATTCAAAGCACAGAAAGTTTGCAATGAAAATGGTGTAATTTTTCTAGCAGCGGGGCAAGCTATTTATAGACTTGTTCGTGGCCATTCAAATACCCTCTAGACAGTCGTCACTGTTCAGACAGCCTCCAAAACTCCAACAGACATGTTAGTTCAAAACTGCGTCTGTTAAGTTGGTTAACAGTCGACGGTTTAACAGACCATCCAAAAAAAATTACCCGGAAAAAGCCAATGAAAAAATAAATTTTATTAAGTATCCAAGAATTTGATTGTATACAATTTGGTCCAAAAATTCAAATAAATTTTGTCCAAAAAATTAATATAATACAAGGACGCACCCGCATCGAACCGAACTCGAACATGTGCTCGTGCGGTGCGGAGCCAGTCAGAGGCGCACGCTTGTTGGCTTATGACCGAACTCGATAGGAAATAAGTCTCCCCCCTTCCAAAGACTATTGGTACCCCTTGGACCCCAAACCCAATTCCCAAACTTGCACCATATAAACCACACCAAAGTTTCATAACTTTCCTATGTGGGATAAGTGTTTGGGCAAATCAAATTCTTCACTAATTCATAGTTTCAAGTGGGTTACTTTGA